>NC_047135.1:9612828-9729112 GCF_009829125.3 Periophthalmus magnuspinnatus | reverse complement strand
ATAGCAGGCTCATTAAGAGCTGAATAGGGTAGTTCCAGCTGAAACTGGAGACAATGGATGTTTACAGTTTCATTGTAGTTAGCCCCTCCCTTCAGATAGATGTAAGGCAGTGGCCACCAGCAATCTGACCAGAACTGAAGAATGAGCAGTGAAACGTCTTCACTCTTAGCAAAAGATGTTAAAATATGTCAAATGGACAAATCGTAAGGATCAGACCTGGATCACTGAGGGTTTACACAGATAGCCTGAAATAGTATGGCTGTTTCTGCTACTACTGCTAGTACTACTAAGATGTAGAGGTCAGACAGGCTCATAGTTCTGTAATAAATGCACTTTCTTGCTTCTTAAACTTGTATTTTTACCAATTGTACCAGTATGTAATACAACCGGTAGTTACACAATTATGAAAAGAAAACCTGCCTAAAAACCTTTACACGACGCTGTTAGCGCGGGAGAAGCTAGAAGTTGTTAGCATCAAAGCCAGCGCAGCTAGCATCCACTTTTACTTACACAGAACAATTTCAAAACACCTTCTAGTTGAACAAAGTAACATCTTAAATCTGTACATGTGTATTAACTTATGATCTATCAAATGCTTGTGCACTCAACTCACCTGTGAACACAACAAAACACAGTTTTTGTTGAGTAATGGCTTCTTAGTGTTGCTATACACAGCTTATGACTGAACTGAGCTTCTTCTGCGTAAGGCCAAGAAGTCAGTCTGCTTACTCTGCGCCATTACTGACATCTACTGTCGTAATATGGTATTACAAATACAAGCAATTTCACAGGTAAAAAATTAGTAAAATGCAACTTCAAAAATAAAAGAAAAAAATATAGAAATTATTATAAAATGAAATTGTCGGGGTGTCTCTTTTTATGCTAGATATATCCAGGGTGCCACACTATACTGCCTAAAATGTCTTTTGTCCCAATGTTTGAGTTTTTACAGCTTGACTAACCTTTTGATTTTGCAGGTTGCTTGTCTGTGTAATTAATTTCAGCTTAGCAGGGAAAGGGTAAATTGTTTATTAAACCAAATTTAAGATCAGCTGTATGGTATTTAACAACTTTCATATGTGAGCAACCTTTCGATTTCACAGGTTTTGCAGCTTTTAATTTGTATGTGAGAGTACAGCTGATCTTATCGAAACTCGTGTATGAATGTTCTTTGCAGATTTTGTGTACTATATTTTGACTAACAGCCCCTCTTTCATTGCATTTTCTCTGCATGTTCTGACTAACTACTAACACTACTAATATCACTCACTAACCTTGCACAAGCACTGGGAGGTGGGTTTAATCCAGCCACAAAGGGTCGCTGTGTGTCCCCTTTGTGCCAGTCCCCAGCGTGGACAAATGGAGAGGGTTGCTTCAGTGTAAAATCTACCTCTTCTCTGTGCAAGATTCAGGTGACCAAGTAGGTAGGTCACTGTGTCTGCTTTTGACTTTGCCAACCTAACCCTTCCACAGGTGCCAGTTTGTGCTTGACTCCCAGGTCACCAGGCCTTTTTGTGTGAGTTTGCATGTTTCTCCATTAACTTAAAGCACGCACAATAGGTCAAATCCTCAAGCTAGAAAGAAAAGAAGCCTATACTCTGTCAATGTACATGTATTTTTTTTCAATTTTGAATCCAAATTCAAGAAAGAAAAAAAAAAAAAAACGGACTCGCAGCAGAGTCTCTTAGAGCAGTCTCGCTCAGTCTGGACACTGTTTTAAGAGCAATGCTGGATTGAGAGTCATAAATTGTCTGTAGCCTATATAGTTTTTCTGTATTTTTTCTTTAAGCAGAAAACCCGAAAAATGTGTGAAGACAAGGAAAAACCAAAGAATTAACCTATAGCCGTATTACATACATAATGTGTACTGTCTTTTGTAGGGTCAGAGCAGACCATGGAGTGGAGAATGCTCATTTGATGTTTTCTGTCCAAGGAACAGGGAGAAGTAGCTACACTGCAGGCAAGTGTTCACAACCAAAGGTAAAACACGCAGATGGTCTTCTTCCATCTGGACAATTTCATTTCATTGTCCAGATGGAAGGAGTGAATGATATGATACCTCACTTCTTGAGATTTGATCAGTCACCTGCCTCTCCCTCCACACAGCTGCATGTCCTCACTTCTACCCTTGCAGAGGCTCATTAGTGTTTTCACACCTCTGCCCCAGCCCATCAGATGTAGATGGGTTTGTGCACACTTTTCTGATTGTTGATCTTTATTTGCGACAGGGCTGTAGTACACCTTCATGAAGTCAAGAAGTTTATTCTAGTTGTATTTGTGGGGAACTGATAAGTCAAAATCTCAGGCTTTGAGCGGAGTTAGGAGCAATGGAATATGCTACTTGTTGCTTTTTGTTACAGGATTAAAAGATTGTGGCGAGATGTGTTCACAGCAATTACAAGCCGCTTCTATGATGTCCTGCACCAGCTTGAAGAGGAAGGGAATCTTGACATATCCAACAGTCTACACCTGTTTTGCTGCCATTATGCCCTTGTCCCACTCATTCAAGCTCATCTGGATGTATTCAGGGATGGGTGGGATTGCCATTCCCTTTCTACAGGGGGAAATTGCTCACCAAATCAGCTGTTGCATCTAGGACAATACTACCAGTTTGAGGTTTGGCTGGCTATCTTCATTCAGACATAATTTTTTTTTTTTTTTTTTTTTTTTTTTTATTCATTACAATTTGGTGTGGTTGTGTATTCTAGGTTCTACAAATCCAACACATATTGGGATAGTCACGGCCTTTCAAGCGAGACAGGCATACAAGTACCTCATGTTGAAAATCCAGTTGAACCACATGAGTTTGAAGGACTGAGATCTGCAGTGGATCCGCTGCAATCTGAATGTCTTGGTGCGAACGTCTATTTAGTTGAGTTGTGATGTGTTCCTATTTGATGACAAAAATGTGCCATAGTAGGGTTTTTTTTCCCCCAGTCACTAAAAAATATATTTCATAAAGTAAAATCTACTCCTCAGATCTGTAATGCTGTATTATGTATATCAGCTGGTTGCAGGGCAATTCAGTTGATACAGAGCACAATAAATCATAAGTTAGTTCTTTATGTTAACTACAAATTCTCTATAAATAGTGAAACATTTTAACATGTTTCGAAAAGAATATGAACAGTATATATTGTATTAGTTTCACAATTTCTATTTCAGATTTCTCTAAAATGCTAACTTTGAATTGAAATGTATTTTGAATAGCTTAATCTTTGTTTACAACTTTTCAAACAAATATTTTTGTTGTTTTAAAGTGACTATTCCTCACAATAACTAATTCCTAATAGGCCCTGTAACAATCTCCCTGCCCCATAAGGACATGCTGAGGATCTCCTCAAGACGTGTTCAAACACTGTTTGATTGCCTGTTCAAGGTGCTACTAATTCATTAGAAAATCAATTCACAAATTAATTTGTTTTAAATTCACATGTTGATGAATGTACTATTAAAATAAAAGCAGTGTGGCACTAAATGGTATAAGAATGAATTTACTGCTGTGCAAAACACAATAAAGCACCAAAATGAATGTTGTAAATAAATAATGATTGACAAATTATTAGCATTGACATAAATCATTTGCATATAAATTATTGATATTGATACCAGCTCTATACTCTCCATCGGGTCCTCGAGGGCTCATGGGAGTATGCCCAACCAGTCCACATGTGTTTTGTGGATCTGGAGAAGGCTGTGTCCCTCGTGGTGTCCTTTGGGGGGTGCTCTGGGAGTATGGGGTCCGGGGCTCTTTGCTAAGGGCTGTCCGGTCCCTGTATGACCGGAGCAGGAGCTGTGTTCGCATTGCCGGCAGTAAGTCAGACCTGTTCCCGGTGCATGTTGGACTCCGCCAGGGCTGCCCTTTGTCACCAGTTCTGTTCATTATATTTATGGACAGAATTTCTAGGCGCAGCCAGGGGCCGGAGGGGGTCTGGTTTGGGAACCACAGGATTTCATCTCTGCTGTTTGCAGATGATGTTGTCCTGATGGCTGCAAACCGCCCAGTGCCTGTTGCAGGTCCTGGCTCGAAGAAGCCGAGTGTGAAGTGGCTGGGATGAGAATCAGCTCCTCCAAATCCGAGGCCATGGTTCTCGACCGGAAAAAGGTGGTTTGCTCTCTCCGGGTGGGTGGTGAGTCTCTGCCCCAAGTGGAGGAGTTCAAGTATCTCGGGGTCTTGTTCACGAGTGAGGGAAGGATGGAGCGGGAGATTGACAGGCGGATCGGTGCAGCGTCTGCTGTGATGCGGTCGCTGTATTGGTCCGTTGTGGTGAAGGAGGAGCTGAGCCCAAAGACAAAGCTCTCGATTTACCGGTCAATCTACGTTCCTACCCTCACCTATGGTCATGAGCTCTGGGTAATGACCGAAAGGACAAGGTCGCGGATACAAGCGGCTGAAATGGGCTTCCTCCGCAGAGTGGCCGGGTGCACCCTTAGGGATAGGGTGAGGAGCTCGGTCACACGGGAGGAGCTCGGAGTAGAGCCGCTGCTCCTACACGTTGAGAGGAACCAGTTGAGGTGGCTATACATGGCGATACAAACTGTAAGGTAATTTGCCATGCCGTATGCAAAGCGCTGTGCTATAAAAGTACATACCTCTAGGTGGTCTGCACTCTCTTGAAGTTGAATGACTCTTCTCCCTAACCCCACCTGGAGTAGAGCGGCTTCATCACTTGATGTTCTTGGGGAATTCTCACTTTCCAGGCAAAAAAAGAAAATCCAGAACACCAGCTGGTTTGCAAAGTGGAGCTGGTGCCTTTTGTTTCCTCTGGTTCCCAGCAAATATAGCTGGGAATGATCCTGAAAGAATGAGAACATTTTTGAAAATGGAGACTAATGTTACCACAAATGCATTAGTAACCACAGAATATAACTGAGTGTGATTTTGCAAGCACATAAAGTTGACAATATTCCCTTACCTCTACATCTCCTGGTTCAGGGTCACTGGCCCAGGCTGTGGATTTCTGGAGAGCCTGGACTATGGATACACAAGTGGTCTGTATGTCCCTGGAAGCTGTATGCATGTAGATATAAGAAGGCATGGACATATAAACATGGAAATTATTACTTCCCAAAAATAAAACTGACTTACTATGAGGTCCTATAATAATAATAATACATGTATTATTCATATTGTCATTGTTATTATTATTATTAATATTATTATTAATAATTTTAAAAGCCAATCGCATTCTACTGAACATGCATGTAAAGACTGCTTTGAACTTTTAAACATGGAGGCTGTAGATAGATATTCTTTCTTAAATCACTGCAGCTACAGAATTGCTATTGATCATGTCTACTGGGCAAAACAGTCCAAGAGGCAGTGTGTAAGAGGCAGGTCCATATTATGTTTATGTGGGATCAATAATAAGAGACAGTCACTGTTAATATTACGTTTGTACAATTGGAATACTTTAGAATAGACCACCCACCCACTGTATATTTTTCACTATTTTATTATCACGTTACAATAGTTGGACATTTTTATTTTTGGTAATTTTGTGCACATAAAGCAAAGTAAAATTATATTTTTAGTCAGGAGATAAGCAGACGACTCACGCAGGCAGGTGAAGGCAACTCGTGGGGGCCTCGCTGGTCCAATTGAAAAAGTGTGCTCAGACGTGAATGGCGTGGTCACAGAATTGTCTCTTGTATTTAAGTGCATACGGCAAATAAAGGAAGAAAATACCAAACTCTCTCAAGCTCCTTTTTCCGACCAAATGTGCTACATTTACAAGCAATAGCATATCTGTGTAATCCCTTAGTCGTCCAGGTAGTGTCAACATAAAAAGAAGTCTTACTAGAGCCTAGTCATGAACTGAAAAAAAAAAACACAGAAAAAGCCCCACTTGGATCAGTGACCAAATGTATTCAGTTTTGCGCAGTTGACAGATTTTAATCTTGGAATTTTAATTAATTATTAATTAAAAAAATTGGTACGTACTTATTTATATAAATATATATATAATTTTATCACCTTGTCATTTACTGAATGGCAGTAGATGTGGTAGGTTGTGGGGACCTAGATCAACAAAATAGACTGCTTTTTTGACATATTGAAGTAATTAATAAATTCAATGTGTTGTCATCTATTGGTTCATATATTCTTACTCTGTTGATGAGTTGTATGTCTGTAGACAAGTGATCAGATTCCTGACAGTCCTCTCCAGATCAGTATTCTGCTCCTAGGAAAAAGAAAGAATGAAATCCCATAGAATACAATAGCAACAATAGCATTTTGTCCTTCAATTTTATGCCTCGGTCAGACTGCGGCATCAAAAACGCTTTGGACGCCTCGAAATAAATACTACTTGATGGTAGCGAGAAACTTTAGGCTAATGTAGTCTATTCTGTTAGTTCCAAGCACTGCATGTAGGATAAATAAAGTCACATCCTTCCTGTTTCACCCTACAACTTTTATATAATTACTATATTGATCGTCAGTACTGATTTGTCACCTGATCTTGACAAACGCCAGAGTCAGAAGTGGGACAAGCTTGAGAGAACACCGGCATGAGGTAAATGTACCTTCATACTCAGCACCCAGCCTGTTAATTTTTGATCCACCAGTCATTCTGCCACTTCAGTGTGCTGATGATGACGGGACTAGGCAATGTAGGTTTTCCATGAAACAAATGACAAAAAAAATCAACCAGTGAAAGTAGGTCTTTTGAAATGGAAGCGTAAAACGATATTTGAAAGTGTAGAAAATACATTTGTAAAATATTTTTTAATCACAAATTAGCTCTGGCTCCACTCAGGAGATGGCTGTTCAATTGCCATGGTAATTGCCATGGTAAAAGAATGCATACCGTGTTCCTTTGGCGTTCCATTATGAAGGTTCATTTGTTCCAAAAAGTTTCAATGCAGAAATGTTGATTTGTACACTGGCAAATAATTATTTTTTATTAATTTTTTTTAAATACTCACAAATTTTGTTTTAGGCTTACAAATATCGTTTTTGCGCTTGCAAATTTCATTTTACCATTGCAAATATACATACATACAAATCTGAAAATTATGCTCTCATGAGTTTTGAGACATTCGTTGCGCTGAGTTTTTCTCAAAAAGGTTTGTGAGCGCAGCGGACCTGAAGACAGCAGTGGGCGGGGCTAGAGGGGATCAGGGTTCCTGTGGCAACGGCTGGACCAATCAGGTCTCTTTTTCTACTGGAAAAAGAGACAATGTCACAAAATGGGGTAAGTTTCTACCAAAATCTTCACTGTTTATTGTGTCATAAAAGTACTCTCTTTACTGAAACTGTTCGTTCCATTGGAGACCCTATTTTGCGCTCAGTATTTATAAAAGATATCACATCGCATAGGCTACATTGGCCTCATACCAGTGTTCTCTCAAGCTCGTCCCACTTCTGACTCTGGCCGTGTTCCAATATCATTTTTACATTCATAGTCTATAAACCAGAGAACAGTGATTAGTTGTACATAAAGTGGAATATTGGAGTTTAAGGATTCGTTATTTCATGTATGGCTAAACCACTTTAATACCAGTAGCGGGCGCCGTTTACCTTCTATGCCATGCCAGTTCATTTCATTTTATTACTGTAAGTTATTTTCTAGCAGTGCAACACTACATCAAACTGGTAGTTTCTCATTGGTCAAAATTCTCTCACCTCAAAGTTTAGTGTGTTGCTCATTGAAACCCACCAAACCAAACTCCACACAAAACAGCTCTATGTGCAGTGTACAGAAATGCTACTATTGTGACCTCTTAATCAGGAAAACAGGGTACTGGAAGTTAATGTATTATTAGTTTGTAACTGTTCTATATATTTCACAAGAACTATTCCACTGAACAAAGTGCATTGAACACAAAGGACAAAAACTGTAAACTGTATTTTAAGTAACTTTATTTTATTTATTTACTCAATTGGCATTTGGCAAGAATCACAAAACAACATGTAGGTTTCAAGAATTTTATTTGAAAGATGTTTTGTTTGTTTGTTTGTTTTTGAAAATTAAAAAACAAACTGGTTCAAGGAGCGTATCACACACATGGGATAAGGCACTTAACAGCGGAGTAGGGTACCCACCCTGTGGGGGAGAAAATGTGTCATATTAAGTTATTGATGCAGCAAAAACAATTAATTCAAAATCTCAGATTTTTCCACAATGCATAATTTGTATATGTATATTATGTGCCACGTGTGGTAACTCCACATCAGAAAATAAATCACAATTTTGAGTCCAATGCTATGCATAGATTTTTCATGGAATGTGTAAAGTTTGTTTCACAAATGTTGGTGAAGAATGCACAAATTAGGTGATCCACAAATTCAGATCACAAACATAAAATATGTTTTTTACACATATATAGATTTTATATACATATATCCATAAATGCAAGTCAGGCACTGCAAAGAAAGTCTGAAACGTACACCATCTAGTGCCTGGCGTTTTATCCCGTGTGTGATAAGAAGTAGGCTCCCTCGTCACAATTTATGCTCCTTGGACCTGCTCATTCTTGTATTTCTTGTATTTTGTCTTTTCAAAGTCCTTCAAATCGGGAAGTAATTGTTTGTCTGGCCTATAGAATGTTGTGATGTCTCCTGAAACCCAGCATTAAACCTGGATGACTCTGAGCTGTAGATGTGAAAGCAGTCACCTCTGCACTTCATATTTGGCCCGTTTGAGTTTCAGCTGCAGACGCTGGTTTCTGCAGATTCAACCATTTTGATCCAAAGAGTAAAAGTGCAGAACATATTTGTGAACACACATGATGAGGTGTGAGCTCCGGTGACACGCTCCTCTCAGTCTGTTCACCTACTGTCACAGATACTGATCGATACTAAAACTAGTATTGAAAGTAGATATTCTATTGTCTAAATAAAAACTGGAATCGGAATTGGTATTGGTATAAAATTTAATATATATAAAATTAATAAGTAATAAGGAAGGTTAGGTAAGAGATCCCAGAACAGAGGAGGGTAGTACTCCGTTATATTTACTTGAGTGTTTAGACTTGTTTGTGACATACAGCCTTAGTGCACAGTTAGGATGGGCCACAGCTCGCTCAGCAGGAGGTAGTCCTTGAGGGCGAGGGGTAAGTCCAGTGTCCAGACCTTAGGCTCCAGAGGAGAGGGTCTCAGTGCTCTGCGGATCACCCCCCGACAGAGGCTCTGCAATGGGGCCGCACTTAGCTCCTGGGCCCTGGAGCTGCTGTGGAAGTCCCAGAGAGCAGAGACTCCGCTGTAGTCCAGAGGAGGAGAGGGGCCAGTCCCTGAGGATGTCCAGATTATTAAGTTAATTCAAAAACCAGATCAGAAATCGATACTAAAAAGTCACATTCACAGGACAGAAATAACCTTTCCTGAATAGCTTTTTTTTCTTGAGCTGTATCAGAGCATGTATAAGACACACAGACTAGTATTCGCCCATGGACCACTATGGTACCTACCTGGACCGCTGAGGGATTACACAGATATAAGGCCACATGGGAATAGAAAAGAAAACACTACCATTTAATCAGGAAAATTACATTCTATTGTCTTTACTTTACTTCACTCATACAGTTTTATTTCATAAACCAGGTCACATACTGTAACATTTCTGCTAACACAAAAGAACATTAAGGATTTAATTTTTCATTAAAGGCCCTATATAAAAAAAGACTCTTCTGATCTTTAAGCCATGTCATAATGCTGTTACCTCCTCAAAAACATACCCATTTTTTGTTTCATTCCCACGTTTGAATAACCTTGCATTATTAGTCTGTCTACATTTCCAAAGCTCAAAATGCTCTGTTTGAGAAAATAACTCTAAATATGAAAAAGAAGTCTAAATATGCAGGGTTTGTGTGTTAAACATGTGTGAATGAAACAAAGCACAACTCCAGGTCTGTTTGTGATCAGGAAACAACATTAGAACATAGATCAGAGAGCAGCCTGATATGAATCCTTTAAATCGTGGTGTTTTTTCACAGTATTAGTAACACTAAAGTTTGATATGATATGTATCTGTACCAGTCACACGCATCAGCGGCTTGTCTGCTTTAGCCAGCTCCAGCAGTGCTCCAAACAAGAACCATAAGGTTCCCAACGCCTCTCCACGTACGACCCCACCGCCTTGAACAGCACGTCGTACCTACAGGGGGCGACAGTGACACAAAGAAACCTCACATTGTTTTAACCATCTTAAAAATGATATTCAGATCATATTTTATACATTGTCCCAATCCACGGCTGTATCTGCTCCTTGCTAAAGTGACAAACTTACATGGCCTGCTCTGATTGGCCAGACTTCAGAGAATGTGCTGTAAGGTCCTTTTCATGGTGTCGTCTAGTCGGCTAGTTCTGATTCTCTCTAAAGCGAGTCCACACTTCCCGCTAAAATAAATCATTATTTAAATCCCAGAAAGCAGACAGCAGGTTACAGATGGATGATCACAGACAGCGTAGAGCCTTATAACAATGTAAATACTTCACCACAGGAAACGTATAACTTATAAAAGTACATATTTGTGGAAGGTAACAAAGTAGTAAAGTACTGTAGAATTTTTAGGCATCTGTACTGTACGTAAGTACATTTTACAGTGTCTGTGTAATCCCTCAGTCGTCCAGGTCTGATCATAGCAAAAGTTTAAATGAGCAGCGAAACATCTTCACTCCTGTTGACAGATTTAAACTTTGTCTTTTACTACATTTTACAGTGGATACTTTCTACTCCACTACATTTTTGAACTGGACTGAAAAATAAAAAGTACTTTTCATATGATTTGAGGGGTTATTTTTTACTATGTTTGTGGTAACATCCTGACTTTGTTAATCAGTATCACTACATTTAACACTTTAACACATTTTTAAACAGGTACTTAAATACTTTTACTTAAGTAGATTGTTTTACTTTTACATGAGTAACTTTTTACCTCTTTATTTAAGTAACAAAATTGAGTACTTCATCCACCACTGAAGCTAAACTAATCTAAATCGGACAATAGAACATATAAAACAAATATAATCACAAGATAATTCAGATATTAACACTATTTTAACATCAGTAATTCATTTTAATTTCATCTAACAAAGTTAGTTACAATGGAGATATGATCTATTTTTGGCTATCTCTTCCTCTCCTCCTCATACCGGGACCAGCAGTCGTGGTCCTGGGGGCAGAAGGGGGCGCCACTGTCTAGGAGCAGAACACTCAGAGGCAGCAGAGAGGGGAAATGTTCCAGGGAGAGCTTTAACAGAGAGCCTGAAGCAGTGTTTTCCACACAGCAGCGCAGAACCAGGCCCGAGCGCAGTAACAGAGACACCATCTCCACAAACGCTACAAGGTCAAAACGCCGCTGCTTATCCCAGAAGAAACCAGCGTCCTCCTCTTCCTCCTCTTCCTCCTCTGTTAGCACAAACCTGAGACAAAAAACAAATAAGGATCCCACTGGGGCTGCAAATAACCATTATTTTAGTAGTCAACTACTCAAGTGATTATTGCTATTGTAGTGTTGTCATGATATTAAAATTTCAATACTAAGGAATAGACTTGATATTCAATACTGATTCGACTACCACAATTATAATAAAAACACACTTTCTTCTGCCAACAGAATATGATTTTCAACATTCAGTGGTCCAGGTAGGTTCCATAGTGGTCCATGGGTGTATACTAGTCTATGTGTCTTATACTTGTTCTGATACAGCTCAAGATATTCAGGAAAGGATTATTTCTGTCCTGTGAATGGGACTTTTTTAGTGTTGATACCTGCAAAAAATGAAATGGAACTACTAGCGAGTGGCAGAAGTTTTTTTTTTTGCATTTGTACGAAAAAAACTATGTGATGCTGCTGTATCCTACGTGTATCACAGATTAAGAAAATAAAATTGGAGAATGAAGAATATACAGAGCAGTGGGCATGTACCGGTGTCAGTGACGGGGGTTGATTGGCAAAATGGCATCTTGAAAATAAGCGAACAAAGATTAAGAGTAAAGAGTAAATGGCGAGGAGAAGGTAGGTCTGCTTTTGTATTTTAATTTATTTGTTTTAAAGCCTTTTCATATGTGTTTTAGAGTCTGTATAGTCTACATAATTATTACAATGATAAAAATACAACTAAGATTACTTTTTTATAGTCAACTAGTAACAATTAGCCCTAGATTTCACACTGGCTTTGTTCACATGCACAGAAGAATCTGATCAATATCTGATTTCTGAAGATTTTTCAGATGTCATGTAAACAGTCTGGTCTGATGTGAGTAATTTGATCTCTTTCAGACTGTTCCCATCTATGCAGGTTTTGACAAAGAAATTATGCAAAAAGGTCAAAGTCATGTGGCTAAGACATGTTAAATTAATTGTACTTGGTCTTTCAAATAAAACAGTTATTCTAAAAATCCACTGATTCACTGACACGTGTCACCAGGTGTTTTTGATGATCTGATTTCTCTTGTGCTGAAAACACACACCACAAATCAGATCTCATTACTGGGTTATCAGAGCGCTCTAGGTATGGTCACATTTTATATAGTGTTTTTTCACCTTCAAGGCACTCAAACTGTTTTACATCAAAGGAACCACTCATCCCATCATGAGGAAAGAACATTATGTGGAAATACTGAAGTAACATCTCAAGACATCAACCAGGAGGTTAAAGCTTGGGCACAAATGAGTCTTCCAAATGGAAAATGACCTGAAGCATACTGCTAAACTGGTTACAAAGTGGCTAAAGAACGCTGCTGCTCAGGTCCTGACTAGAACCAGGAAGTACGAGCACATAAGTATGAGCACTGTAGCTCAAAGAATACTTTAAAGCAGCTCTGCTTGTGTATAAGTCTCTCCATGGCCTAGCACCAAAGTACATCTCTGAAATGTTAGTGCCATATGAACCATCTCGCAATTAGAAGACTTCGGGGACAGTCAGGACTAAACATGGGGAATCGGCATCTCAGTTTTATGCAGCTAAAACTTGGAACAGTCTTCCTGAAGATGTGAGACAGGCCTCTACTTTGACAATGTTTAAATCCAGGCTCAAAACGGTTCTGTTCAGCTGTGCACTGAAAGGTTTTTATTATGCACTCTTCTGTTTTAATGTTAATTTTATGATGATTGTGATTATTTATGTTTTGATTTGTGTGATTTTAATGTCCTTCTTATTCTGTAAAGCATTTTGAATTACTTTGTGTACGAATTGTGCTATACAAATAAACTTGCCTTGCCTGCCTAAAGGATAACAAAGTCAATATTTTGGAGTGGTCATCACAGAGCCCTGATCTTAATCCTATTGAAAATGTATGTTCAGACCTGAAAAGGCATGTGCAAGCAAGGTGGCCAACAGACTTATGCAGTGACACCAGTTCTATCAGGAGGAATAGGCCAAAATTTCTGCAAACTATTGTGAGAAACTTGTGGAAGGATATCCAAAACATTTGACCCAAGTCAGATTTAAAGGCAATAGTACCAAATCCTTCTCTCATTATTTTTGGAATATAGCAAATAGAAATTATTTCGGTCATCCTAAATGACCTAAAACAGGAAAAGTTTAGTCTGATTTCATCTCAGTGAGAAAAAAAACATGTATCTTTTTAAACAGTGTATGTAAACTTCTGGTTTCAACTGTACATGCCCAATCATGTATCGACTGAACTAATATTTGGAATCTAGCAAATTTTTCAGTATCAGTGCCAATATTCGATAACCAGTATCAGATCGTTACATCCCTACACACTATATTCATTTATAATCATGTAATATTGTACAATGGGCCTCCCCTGTTTCTGATATTGTCACATAAACAGTCTTCCACTGACTCCTCATGCATCGACCTGGCGTTTGGGTCTGACCCTGAAACACACATGTACAGGTGAAACATGCACACACGTACAGGTGAAACACACACACGCACAGGTGAAACGTACACACACATACGTGCAGGTGAAACGTACACACATGTACAGGTGAAATGTACACACACACATACAAGTGAAACACACACACGAACAGGTGAGACATACACATGTACAGGTGAAACGTACACACACACACATACTGGTGAAAAAAGAAACATACACACACAGAGAAATGCGTACAGGTGAAATGTACACACACACGTACAGGTGAAACATACACACACACATACAGGTGAAACGTACACACACACACATAAACATGTATAGGTGAAACGTACACACACACGTACAGTTGAAACATACACACATGCACACACACACACACACACACATAGATCCAAACACACACTGATCAACACACATACTGATCCACACACGCACTGATCCACAAACGCACTGATCCACACACACACACACACACCCCACACAATGATCCACACACACCTATCCACACACGCAGTGAACCACACACGCACTGATCCACACACACTGATCCACACACACACTGATTCACACACACACAATGATCCACACACACTGATCAACACACAATGATCCACACACGCACTGATACACACACACTGATCAACACACACACTGACACACACATGCACTGATACAAACGCACTAAACCACACATGCACTGATACACACACACCCCACACACACACTAATCCACACACGCACTGATACACACACACAAACTGATACACACACACACTGATGCACACGCACAGATACACACGCACTGACACACAAGCACTGATCCACACACGCACTGATCCACACACTCACAGATCCACATACGCACTGATCCACACACATACTGATACACACACACACCCCTACACACACACCCCTACACACACACACTGATCCACACATGCACTGATCCACACACACTGATACACACACATACTGACACACACATGAACTGATACACATACACTGATACACACGAACTGATACACACACACTGATCCACACACGCACTGATACACACACACACACACTGATCCACACACGCACTGATCAACACATGCACTGATACACACACACACTGATCCACACACGCACTGATACACACACACTGATCCACACACACACAAACACACCCCCACACAGACACACACACACACATACCCCGACGCACACACACCGATACACACACACTGATACACACACACACACTGATCAACACACGCACTGACACACACATGAACTGATACACACACACACGATACACACGAACTGATACACACACACTGATCCACACACGCACTGATCAACACATGCACTGATACACACACACACCTACAGACATACACTGATCCACACACACACTGATCCACACACGCATTGATCCACACACGCACTGATCCACACGCACACACACATACATGGATTCAAGCACACACTGATTCACGCACACACTGATACACACACGTACTGATACACACACACACACACACACACCCCTACACACACTGATACACGCATGCACTGATCCACACACACTGATCCACACACACACTGATACACACGCACTGATCCGCACACACACACTGATGCACACACAAAGATCCATACACACACTGATCCACACACACACTGATCCGCACACACTGATCCACACACACACTGATACACACACGCACTGATACACACACACACTGATCCACACACACACTGATCCACACACACTGATAAACACACATATTATATACACACGCACTGATACACACACGCACTGATACACACACACACACACACCCCCACCCCGATCCACACACGCACAGATACACACACACTGATACACACACGCACTGATACACAGACACTGATCCACACACACAAATCCAAACACACACTGATCCACACACGCACTGATACATACACACAGATACACACAATGATGCAGACGCACTGATACACACACACTGATCCACACACGCACTGATACACACACACAGATACACACAATGATGCAGACACACTGATACACACACGCACTGATACACACACACACTGATACACACACACACTGATCCACACACGCACTGATCCACACACGCACTGATCCACACACAATGATCCACACATGCACTGATCCACACACGCACTGATCCACACACGCACTGATACACACACGCACTGATACACACACACTGATCCACACACACTGATACACACACGCACTGATCCACACACGCACTGATACACACACACTGATCAACACACGCACTGACACACAAACACTGATCCACACACGCACTGATACACACACACACACTGATCCACACACGCACTGATCAACACACGCACTGACACACACACGCACTGACACACACACGCACTGATACACACACACTGATACACACGCACTGATACACACACAGTGATCCACACACACACTGATACACACACACACCGATCCACACACGCACTGATACACACACACACTGATCCACACACGCACTGATACACACACACACTGATCCACACACATTGATCTTACATACACTGATCCACACACACTAATCCACACACACACTGATCCACACACACTGATCCACACACGCACTGATACACACACACACTGATCCACACACGCACTGATCAACACACGCACTGACACACACACGCACTGACACCCACACGCACTGATACACACACACTGATACACACGCACTGATACACACACAGTGATCCACACACGCACTGATACACACACACACCGATCCACACACGCACTGATACACACACACACTGATCCACACACGCACTGATACACACACACACTGATCCACACACATTGATCTTACATACACTGATCCACACACACTAATCCGCACACACTGATCCACACACACTGATCCACACACACACTGATCCAACTACACTGATCCACACACACACACACACACACACACACACTTAACTGTGAAACTTGTCTTACGCTCTTTATGTTATAGATATACAGTAAGATCTTCCACAGTCAGTGTTTAAGATGCTTTGGGCCTAAGTGGAAGAAGTTTGATGCAATCAAATTCTATTTTCCAAATCTATTCCAAATTTCCTATTCCAAATTTCCTATCACCCCCAGAGCAACAGATTTATCATGACCGACACGGCTGCGCCCTATAACCCAGGATTAGATTTCAAACAGAATGACGGCTTTAAACAACCGCTCCAGTAAAAGTCAAAGAAATGTGTCCTCTGCATCTGCCCTCTCCTTCAGTGTCTCTGGGTTAAAGCCGTTGAGAGCAGTGGACCAGGTCTGAGCCAGGATCCTGATCTGGAGTCACAAACACATTCTAGATATGAGCCAAGAGCGCTGCTAACTACTCTGCCACACAATAATGTCATATTTGATAAGATTCAAGCAAGAGAAAGTTTGAATTTAATATTAAACTGTGAAAACTCATGAAGCCTCAGAATGGTGTGAATCCCTTAGGACAGGGATGTCAAACTCAAATTCACAGAGGGCCAAAATTAAAAACTGTGACTAAGTCGTGGGCCAAATTTAATATTTATTGAAACATTTCAACAAGATCTGCATGTTTTTCAGAAGGGGTGGATTAAATTTCAGTGAAGCGACAGGTAGCAGATGCTACTGAGTGTCAACAAAAGTGGTGGGGGCCAGCGCCAACACATTTGCAAAGCATTCTGGGATTCATATTATTAGAGGTGCATGCGCTATACTGACGCGGCGGCCGGCGGGCCAGCTTTAATACATATTTGATATGATCTCGAGTGCCAAATATAATTGTATCAAGGGACAAATGAGTCTGACCTGTCTGACCTGTCTGGCTTAGGGGCTTCTGATTGGACGCGAGTATGAGCTCACCCTTAAAGGAGCAGGTTTGGAGCAGATGATAAACACAGAGTAAAGTGTTAGACTCACGGTGGCTGAGGGTTCAACTCCTGCACTTCTGGCTCACTTGGAGCTACAACACAAAAGTACAGTTTATTACACACAGTGAAGCACTGCTTCTGCCTCTAGATTACTCTTTGAACAACAGTTTAAAACACAAATCTACTTTGGAAATCACATTAACACTGTGTTATGATGAGTCACAAAGGCTTATATGAAATTTCATACAAGTATTGATTCTTCTAGAACTTTATCGATACAATAAATTAGAACAGCTGGTATCGAAAGTATCGATACTTAAAATCGATTTGCACATTCCTAACTTATCGTCACAGTACCGTAATAGTAGTAGTATTAATAAAAGTAAATAAAGTAAATAGTAAATAAAAGTGTTACTTATGAGGCGTGGGCTGTTTGGCTGAAACAAAAACAAAAAAACATGTTAGTTTAATGTTTGAAGTTTTGACAAAAGGAGAAACGCATGACTAAATGTTGTGTTACCTTTACATCTCCTGTACAAGATGAAGGTGACCACAGCAAGGACAGCAGCAGTGAGAACAACAGCGAGAGCAGCCGACACAGGAGAGATGAGAGCTGTGCAGTTCTTCTTTGAGACAGACAGGGGACAGCACAGGTGAGTCACGCTAACACCACAGACACAGGTACAACAGGTGAGTCACGTTAACATCACAGACACAGGTACTGATGTGCGTTGTCTGCATCCTAAATGTCTAGTTTAGTTACTTTAAGTGAATTCATACTCTAAATAAGGGGTGCCCAAACTCTTTTCAACGAGGGCCATATCTTGAAAAATATTCGACACAGAGGGCCAGTGGTCAATACAGTGGATAATTCAGATGGGTGCATTTAACATAGTTTTGACTCTATACTTTAAATAAGGCTTGAAATATTAATATTAGGTCTGTATGACAATGCAATGTGATGTTATTTAGGTTATATTGGTAGGATTGCTCAAATTTGCTGTAAAAAGTACTGATTATGATCAATTGGGCCAGTTCAACTGAAGACCTGAGGGCCAATAAAAATTCCTAGCATCTGGGAAGAATATGATATATTAGACCAGTACATTAATTAATTCCTCTTTCAACCTCAAACCACCTGAAACATACAACCGCAAACCACCTGAAATATACAACCGCAAACCACCTGAAACATACAATCGCAAACCACCTGAAACATTTACTCAGGATGGATCTCATCCACCCCTGGAACCTTGTCACCGAGGAGCTTGCCAACCATCTCAGTGACTTCAGCCAGGGAGATGGATGAGTCCGCCTCCGGGTACCCAGTCTCTGCTTCCTCCTCGGAAGACGTGACAGTGGGATTGAGGAGATCCTCAAAGTATTCCTTCCTCTGTTAAGGTCAGCAGCTCTCCGCCTGCATTGTAAACAGTGTTGGTGGAGCACTGCTTTTGCCTCTTGGGGTGCTGGACAGTTTACCAGAATCTCTTCGAGGCCGACCTAGGGTGTCCTGGTATCTTGTGCTCGAACATGGTGTTCGTTATGGACAAATTGTGACTAGCACAGAAGTCCAACAACAGAACCCCACTCAGGTTCAGATCAGGGAGGCCGTTCTTCCCAATCACCCCCCTCCAGGTGTCACTGTCTTTACCTGGGCATTGAAGTCGTAGAACAACAGAGTCCCTGGTCAGTGTGCTGTCTAGTACCCCTCCCAGGGACTCTGCATCGCTGTTTGGCCCGTAGGCCGACATGGTGAGAGACCTGTCCTCAACCCAAAGGCGCAGGGACGCAACCCTCTCGTTCACTGAGGTGAACTCCAACACGCGGCAGGTGAGCTGTGGGGAATAAGCAAGCCCACACAAGCTCACAGTCTCTCCCTAGGGGCAACGCCCAATAAATGGAAATGTCACTCTCAAGAAGTTGGGTTCCAGAGCCCAAGCTGTGCATGGAGGTGAGGCCAAGTATATCTAGTTGGTAACGCTCAATCTCTCGAACAAGCTCAGGCTTCTTTTCCCCCAGCGAGGTGACAGTCCATGTCCCCAGAACCAGTCTCCATGTCCGGAGATCCGGTTGTCAAGGCCCATGCCTTCGACTGCTGCCCAGATCTCTCTGCACCAGCCTCTCATGGATCAGCCTGCAGGCGGTGGGTCCACAGGAGGACGGCCCCACGTCGTTCCTTTGGGCTGTGCCTGACCGGTCCTCGTGGTCTTCGTGGCCACCAGGCGCTTGCTGTCAGGCACTCACCCCAAGCCTGGCTCCAGGGTGGGGCCCCAGTGATGGCGGTCTGGGCAACGTAGCTGACCTTGCTTTTTCACTCGTCATAACGGGCTTCTGAACCACTCGTAGTCTGACCCAATCCCCCTCGACCTGTTTGCCACGGGTGACCCTACCAGGGGCATGAAGCTCCTGATGATATAGCTCTCAAATGTGCCTTGATACACAGGGCTCGTAAACATAAGTAGCGTGTGTGTGTGTGTGTGTACAAGAACTTTCCTCCAACCAGGCCAAAGTCCACTCACACTGGACAAACGTACCACGCTTTAGGGGCTATCTATGCTTGGGTCTGATTGGGTGAGTGTGAGCATCCCCTAAGGAATAATGCATGATCATCTTATACAGCACTTTTCCAGACGCTCAGTCACTCAGTTTACAATTTGGTGCATTATCCATTTACTCTGCCCTCAATCTGCCCCATCAACCCCTCTGACCACCAACACTCACACACCACATTCATACTGGGCAGGGTGGGTCAAGTGTCTGCTATTAACCACAACAAACTCAATTAAGGATGTAACTCTTGTTTGGTCAGAGGTCAAAAACTACAGAATCTTTAAGCCGTGATAGTTCTTCTCACAATAATCTTCAGACTAGAATGTGATATTGTGACATCCCTGTGATCAAAAACTCACCATTGTTCCTGATCATGCAATGGTCCAGTCTGTTCAGATACTTATTTTTGTCCCCGGACAACTGGAATGCACAGTGGTACCTGTCCCAGTCCTCAGGGGGGACAGAGGACAGGTCCAGGGACACACTAGTCTGGAAGGTCCCATCTCTGTTGGGCAGGATCTCTCCAAGTTCCACGTCCTCCAGCAGCTCATCTCCGTCTTTGGTCCAGAACAGCATGGCTCTGTCGGGGTAGAAGCCTGTGGCGTGACACGTGACTAGGGCTGAGGAGGACTTCTGCAGCAGGGACACCAGGGGGAGCTCTACACAGCACCACAACAGTGCATTACACAACTACTGACATGTTGACAGATGCCCTCCCAGCCTCCTATGTGTCAGATGCCCTCCCATCCTCCTGTATCCCTGTGTGTCAGGTGCCCTCCCATCCTCCTGTATCCCTGTGTGTCAGATGCCCTCCCCTGTAGTGTTTAGCTGAAATGGGAGCAGATAATCATTATAGTCCATAGTCGTTATTGTCTGTTTTCCTCCAGCGTGAATTACACGCACAGACAGTTTTTGTCATTATCTGTTATAGAGTTTTAAAACTACATGTCTCTTACCTATCCTGTTCAGAGCGCTCTCTCCGTGGCGCACATATTTCTTCAGATACTCAGCACATTCATGGATGATGTAGTGTTTCACTCTGACAGCCTCTCCATCCCTCTCCCATATCAGTTGGGTGATAAAAGCCTGTTGTTTTGGAGCGACAAAAGTTTCAGGGTCAAAATCCAATGAAATAAAATCTTCTCCATCAAAAGAGTGTTGCTCATATCCTCTGATTTCACTAGTCTCATTGTCCCATTCACAGCCATAGAGCTTCAGATAATCCTTTAAAGGATTCAAACTTCTTCAGGGACATTTATTTCATTTTTTATAAATCACAAGTTGCATTTTGGAGTGAAATGTTTACATTTGCAATGGTTAAATTCCTCACATTTTACAGCTTCAGTTGGTCAATGTTTCATTATTGTTTCTTTTAAATCTACAACTTTGTGAAGCTCTGTGAGGAAACTGCTGTTGTGATTTTGGGTTATATACAAAGATTGACTGAATAGAATATGAAAAACAAGTAAATGTACCACAGCCCTGATCCCTGACCAACAAAACTCCAGTGCTGCAAACAAACAAAAAGATTTACATCAAAACTACATTTTTCCTACTTTCACTACAAGAAAAAACTGTCCATAAATATTTCAGACTAAATGTGTTTCATTTATAAAAAGTTGATACATGATAATCTGAAAAGTGCAGACAACACAAACCTCCGGTCACATTAAGGCGGCGTTTCACAGTTTCTATGTTTCCTTTTCCCGCCTGCTCATTCTCCAAACACCTCTGAGTGTTTCTTTCCCAGTACCTAGGGTCCTCCTCTGTGAGTTTGTTCATCCACTCTTGTTTGGGGACCAATTTCTTTGTGTCACTGTCGTAATGAATGATCTGAAGGTCGTTCACAGAAACATACTTTGAGAAGTTTGGAACTTGAAATGATGAAGTGTAAAAATATCTCAAAGTGTGAACTGCTGTGGAAACAACAAGAACCATTTCAGATCTCAGTATAAATAACAGTTAAGGCTCTTGTGTTATTAGTGATTTTTATGAATGACTTTAATTTGAATGAACGCTGCAAAGTTTTGAGATGAATATACAAAGCAGTTTACCAATAATATAGAAAATCCACCCCCTGTGATTTTCTGCCATTTACTCCAACAACAAACTGGAGCAGCCATTACAAAAAGGGCTGTGCAATGAATCAAACAGAGATTCAGTCATTTCTAGTGGTCAATAATCAGATTGGGTCTTTTGAACGGAGAAGTCTATAGCCAGTCCTCTGTCAGGAAAAACAACAGGTTTGGAGCAGACGCAAGACTCTGGATGAAGGAAATATGGCTTTTGTGTGAAATGAAACTGATTAAAAGTCTGTCTTGTTTATGTTCATTAAATTAAGAAAGACATTTTTATTTGTTTTAACACGACAAAATACAACTGAATCCAAAAATATAAAAGTAAAAATATTTATCATAATAGATTTTATCATATTGCTGAGCTTTAAATTCTAATAAATGAAAACACTACTACGTTAAAGAATGAGCTTAGGGATATTCAGTTCTATCTGATATTAGTGTAGTAAGTGACTGGTGCAGGATTAAGATGGGGCCAAATCATTTAACTGTAACTAAAGTGTGAACAAGATTAACAGGTAAATATCCTTTTTATGACCAAATTTGTTTTAATTAATGTTTAATAAACAAATATATTTAATTTTCCCTTAAATTTAAACTGATTTTCATTTGCATCTCAAAATGGAAAATGGTAGTATTTTTAACTACAAAACTACGACGGCATTAAAGTCGTAATTTAATGAGAATAAAGTCGAAGCCAGAAAAAGTCGTAATTTTGTGAGAATAAAGTAATAATTTCATAAGAATAAAGTCAGAATTTTATGAGGATAAAACTGTAGCGAAAAACATTGACATTTAATGAACAATATACAAATATAATAGATTACTTGCTTTCTCACAAAGGTACAAAACGTTCTGTTTCCCATGCAACAGTATAACAGTATATTCTTGTAATCACAGGAAACTGAGATATAGCGGCTATACTTTTCTATCACTTTGGTCAAGGCCGCATTTATTCTGTGGTCTCTTTCATACAGGAGTGCATGACTCCCTCTAAGAGAGGATTTAAAACAGTGGTGTAATCTCAATTTGTTAGACTCATCGTTAGATTCATCGTTAGACTCATCGTTAGACTCATCGTTAGACTCATCGTTAGACTCATCGTTAGACTCATCGTTAGACTCTGCTTTTGACTCTGCTTTTGACTCTGCTTCTGACTCTGCTTCCAATTTTGCTGTACGCTGCCTTTAATCAGCCACAAACTGTTGAATGAAGTAGGCCACATTTTGTCCTTGTGGAGTGACTGGACTTCTCCTGGAAAAAGCTGCAGAGACTGGCGCCCCCTGGAGCTCACTGTACAGAACACAGGCTGTGCTCTGAGACGCAGACAGATGGAGGAGTCTCAGCGCAGACCCACTCTTCACTAACAGGTGGAGGAGTCTCAGCGCAAACCCACTCTTCACTAACAGGTGGAGGAGTCTCAGCGCAGACCCACTCTTCACTAACAGGTGGAGGAGTCTCAGCGCAGACCCACTCTTCACTAACAGGTGGAGGAGTCTCAGCGCAAACCCACTCTTCACTAACAGGTGGAGGAGTCTCAGCGCAAACCCACTCTTCACTAACAGATGGAGGAGTCTCAGCGCAGACCCACTCTTCACTAACAGGTGGAGGAGTCTCAGCGCAAACCCACTCTTCACTAACAGGTGGAGGAGTCTCAGCGCAAACCCACTGTTCACTAACAGGTGGAGGAGTCTCAGCGCAGACCCACTCTTCACTAACAGGTGGAGGAGTCTCAGTGCAGTCTCATACTCCGCTTCGTTTACCTTCGCTTCTCTACTGTTGTAAACATGGGCACTTTGCGCACACTCACCGTTCAAAGATGTGCTCCTTGTTGATAACTTCAGCCCCTCCGGGCCTGTGGAGCCGTGCGCACTGGGCAGCCCCGGCTTTACGCACCGAAGTAGCCTAATCTCTATGTCCACTGTGCTGTCCTGTTTCTGTGTGCAGATGGTCACAGTTTAGTGCAGTCCTTCTCAATTACAGTAAATACAAATATAAATCACGTTTATAAGAAACAATGTTATCAAAGTAATGTTTTGTTGTAAATGTATCTATATTTATTTATATTTATATTATATTATATTATATTATCTATATCTATATAATGTTTTTCTTTCTTTTTGTTTTGTTGTTATCTAGTACTTAGAGCTATTTTATAGACAAATTTTATAGACAGCTTGTTTCAGTCCCTGATCCCAAATTCTTTATGCGGGATCGACATTGCACACTGTCTTCCGTTCCCCAGTACAGGGTCTGGAGCACTGCGCACACCCTGTATCTGTGGATGTTCCAGGTACACCTCAGGCACAGACTCCTACACCTGTCGGTGTCCTGCCCAGGAGCGCTCAGCTACGCACAGAGGCTCATGGGTGTCATATCTGGGTAAATGATTCAACAGTTGTTAATGTTTAAACGGCCAGCAATATAAAGATCTACTATCGTACGTAGGTTTTAATGTAATCTTTTAACTCAAATAAAGGCCATTCTTTTGCACTCTGGTCGTGGTGGTGAATTACGCTGTCCCCTAAATCTGGATAAAATTACATCTTTGCGCTGACTGCGACTTTATTCTTGTAAAATTACAACTTTATTCTCATAAAATTGGGAATTAATTCTCATTAAACTATGACTTTAATGTTAAAATGTTACGATTTTATTCTCAAAGCGCCCGCATAATACAAATATAATAGTAATAATAATAATAATAATAATAATAATAATAATAATAATAATAATAATAATAATAATAATAATAATAATAATAATAATCGCTGCTCCACTGCTCCTTATTGAGTGTCTCACAGTTGGGGTAGTAAATTCTGCCTTTAAACTGGCTATAGCTGTATGTGGTGGGGAGTTTTCCGCACTTGGTGCATCTGTTGGGAGGTGATTGTCCTTGTGTGCTTGCGGTTTTGTGGTTTGTCTTGTGTTTGGGCAAGATCAGTAGGAGTGCTCTCAGATTGTGGTGTGGAGATGAAGAGAACATTGGTGTCATGTTGCCTGGTGCTGTGGTCTGAGGTGGCATTAGTGGCATATAAAAACTGGCTGAGATGTTTGAGGTGGTTTTGGCTGAATGGGACTCAGCTCTGCTCTGTCCCTGACACAAAGCTTGGTATTTGCCTGCCCACTTGTATCAGGTGGCATGTCTGTGTGGAGTAACTTCAGTGGGCTTTGTGTTGATGGAGAACAATGGTCCACTGCCAACCCTTGCAGCAGAATGGCAACATCTTGTGCCTTAAACCATTTATTATGCAACTGCCTTAAGGTGTTCAAAATGAGTTTTAGAATTAGTGACCATCTTGATAAGGTTTGGTGTCATGGCTGTTATGAATGTTACATAATCGCATGAATATAGTTTCTACTAGGCAGCTGCAGTTCGGCCACTGAGCTGCAGACCCAGTAGAACCAAGTACACACCTTTGTGTGCTGTCAACTCCTGCATTAACAGCCTTCTTTTTGGGGGACCTACAGTGCCCTGTGAACAGCTTTTCCTGATGCCATGCACCATACAAAATTCTGTCCTTATCATTTTATTCCAGATTGGGCCCCAGACCAATAATGGTGCTAGCATGCTGCTTGGTAAGAGTTAGAAGTTTGCAGCAGTCTTTCCAAATCTATTCCAAATGTCATAACACCCCCAAAGCAAACAATGATTTATCATGACCAATACGACATGGCCCTGCCCTATAACCCAGGTTCAGATTTCAAAGAGGCTTTAACTGCTTTAAACAACCGCTCCAGTAAAAGTCAAAGGTAAGAAATGTGTCCTCTGCATCTGCCCTCTCCTTCAGTGTCTCTGGATTAAAGCCGTCAGGAGCAGTGAACCAGGTCTGAGCCAGGATCCTGATCTGGAGTCACAAACACATTCTAGATATGAGCCACGAGCGCTGCTAACCACTCTGCCACACAATAATGTCACATGTAATAAGATTCAAGCAGGAGAAAGTTTTAATTTATACTGAAAACTCATGAAGCCTCAGAATGGAGCGCTGATCTGTCCAAACAAATATCACCTGTGAACAAACACAAGTGTCAGAATGAGAAATACAGCTTACACAGTCCTGTTCTACAATCTGATGATGTCATAGTTTCAAATGGAGGGCGGGGGTTATACAACTCTGGAGATTTGTTTCAAAAACAGTGAATCTCCCATAAACTTACCATCGACACGTGTAGAACCTTCTCATTATGCTTGAGATTGGCTCCACAAACGTATTAATCTTATTAATATTATTGATTAAACATTAATCTTATGGCTTAAAAAGTGGCTTAGCCATAGATCAAATTAAATCTGCCCAAATACTGAATCGTTACGTTGCTAATCAGTGTTTTCTGGTTTATAGACTATGAATGCAAAAATTATATTGTCTCTGTTATTACGTTTTAACAAGGTATATTTTGTTAACGTTATGTAGAAACTACAATTGGGAAAAAATAACTTTGAACGTTATATTTACCTATTTATATTCAAACGTAGTTCATTCAGTCTAAATAGAAATAAACGGATGCAAGAATGACACCTTGTCTCTTTTTTTATTAAATAATAAATTATTATAAATAATTAAAAATAACATGCGTAACGTACGCGCAAAGACAGCAGTGGAAGTACGGTCCGTGGTGTAGGCCTGTCCCATTTAAGCAAGATGGCGGCTACACTGAGGAATACACCTTTTTGGTACTTCGAAGGGTATGCATTTGGCGAAATGAGACACGGTCTTCGGTTATGGTCGATCTCCATGGAAACACTTGGCACATTTTTGTCCGCATTCGTCGGGTGAGCTGAAATGGGACAGCGCCGGAAGTTACGTAATGCCCTTCGACGCACACTTCGAAGGGTGCTTTTAAGGGCATTTTGGCGAATTGGGACACGGCCTCTGGCGTTAGTCAAGAGCAGGTGGCAAATCAGTGCTGACGATCAATATAGTAATTATATAAATGCTGGAGGGTGAAACAGGAAGGATGTGACTTTAGTTACCCTACATGCAGTGCTTGGAATAAACAGAATAGACAACATTAGCCTAAAGTTTGTAGCCACACTGACTTTAATGTGAAGACATAACATACGTTTAAGTTAACTTCACAGTATCTATATTAATTGACTTGTACTTGGGTACTTAATATACTTTTGACTCCATTACATTTGTGGTGACAAAGTTTTAATCTATTTTAGGGTCATTAGGGTCAGTTCTAATCTTTTTTTCTAGAACTGTATAAGAATTAGACAAATTGAAATGTGCATCTTGTCAAGCCATTATAGACAATACTGATTTAAAATGATTTGCAAAAATGTCTGTATGTTCAAATTATTTCTATGGATAATACTTGAGTACTTTAACTAAAGTAGTAATTTGACTGAGGTCCTTTTGTTGTATTGGAGTAATATTTGACCAGAGCAACTATACTAAAACTCAAGTAATGAAATGCAGTACTTTGACCACCTCTGCCAAGGTCATCTTTGTCTTTGGCCCTGACCAGCAGATCGGAGATTGGACAGCGCTCCACCACCCATGTAAAATGGCACAAAATAGGGTAGGTTTCTTTCATTTCAATTTTTCACACTGTCATTAAGACGGGTCGACGTAAAAGAGCCCAGCAGTTGCACTGTAGGCCGGTCCGAGAGCGCTGAAAGAAGAGGTCTCAGAGCAGCTCCACTCGTACTTTGGAGCGGACAGTCTCCATGGTGTATTTAGCCACAGGAGAAAGAAAAGACAACCTCCTGCAGAGGAAGCGAGCGTGTGCGCCTTTATTCACGAGTCTCCGTCTGCTTGAAGCGCTTTGTCATTAAAAAAAAAAAGTTCAGGGATCAGCTGATGGACTCGCACTTGGCTCAAGCTGCGTGTTAGGGATGAATGATGGGTGCAAGTTAATAAAGCTGATCAAAAAGTAAAATAACCAAAATAAATCTAGTGTGCACTGGGGTTGCTCCACAGAGCGAGGGTTTCACACCAGCATGTGTGAAAACCACTTAAATGAGTATTAGTTTAATTGTAATCTTACCTCTGTTAGGAATAGATATAGTTTTGTCCCCTGGGAATCTAGCACAGGCTACTCTTGCACCCCCAGCACCCCTGCTTCCCGCGGTTATGAAAGTCACAGTCCGCTTTTGTCCACGCTCCTAGACTTAAATGTTATGTTGTTTTTTATGAGAATTCAACTGATTTTTTCCTAGAAATGCGCCACCATATGCTTGCGCTATTGAATCTACATACATATTATTGCATCAGCAGTTGAATAAGAGGCGGATTGTCCAAAAATAAAAACATGGCTAATAGCTTGTGTAGAACATCTTTATGGACTCTAAACTGTTCCTTCTGTGTTTGATTTGGCGCCATATGCTGTTAAGGCAGGGGTCACCAAACTTTTTTAACCTGAGAGCTACTTTATGGGCACTGAGTCATACGAAGGGCTACCAGTTTGAGACGCTCTTCTGAAATAACACATTTTCTCAGTTTGCCTTTAGTTATATATTATTAATAATGATAAATGATAATCATCTATGTGAACACACTGATCATGTTGCAAGACACTGATCACATTAATGACTTCTCAAAATAATTATCAACAATGAGCAAGGAGGGAAATAGATATCAGTATTTAGCACATTAACTTTACTAATCTTAGTAATTGTTAAATTTCCAGATGACATTTACAGCACTACATTTCATAGGAAAAGTGTCCCATTTTCACTGTCCATTGACAAACCTTTTTAACAAAACATAAATAATATATATATTCACCATGTTTCATAAAGTTATCAATTATGTAATGTTAAAGAAAAATAAGCTTACATATTTTAAAATAAATCTCGGTTGCGTTGTGTGACTTTTTCACCGGTGTCGTGAAAAAAGCCTGTTGTTTACCCACAGCTGCGTTTAGCTCTGGGCTTGTTCTGCCCATAGTGTGCGCCCCCGTGGGGAGTGCGCGTCCCCGTGGGGAGTGCGCGTCCCCGTGGGTAGTTAGTGTGGAGTTTTGTGAGACGTAGTGAAGTGTCCCTCCACATTGTGCCGCTTTGCCGTCACCACAGTCGCTCCGCAGATGAGATACGTGCAGGTTTCTTTTACTGTCTTAAATCGTTGTGAAAGTGATCTCTTAATTTTCTACCATGTTTTGGAGTAAGAAACTGCATTCAGCGCATCCTCACAACGCAGAGCGGAGCACTGGTTTTGTCACGCGCACAATAAACATATGTTTAAGATATTGTCACTTTTAAATCTATATAAACGCAAGGGTGATAAAAAAAATAGCAACAGAATAAAATTTTATTTTAGATGCAGCTCATTAGTGAGTTGTGCTATTTTTAGAACAGGTCTGCGGGCGACTCATGTGGGGCTTGGGGGCGACATGGCGCTCGCGGGCACAGGGTTGGTGACCCCTGTGTTAAGGTTAAGACACACGTGGAGTCTGAAGCTGTGACAGACAGACGTACATTAGTGCGCGAGAGAGAAGCGAAACGACAGCGACATACTTTAATTGTTGAGTGTTTAAAACCCCTTAGCATTTCGGGTGATTTTGGTGAAATTGCCTTTGTTCTGACCTCTCCAAATTAAAATAATCACCATTATTGAACCCTCAGTAGTAACTGCACTAGTTTGGGGTCTTTGTAAAGGTAACAAACTATAGTTTTACCCACAGGTGTCAGAATCACTGTAAGTTTGTCTGCTGAGCATTTATACACTTTGGAACACACATAAAAAATTTTTTTTCTCATCCTCGCCAAAGAAATTTTGTGAAAATGAAGGTGTAGAAAGCTGCAGTGGGGAGCTGGGGACAAAAATACACCATACCTCAACTGACAAGACTGTTGACCACTTACATTTCAAATTTGAGGTCAATACCTATAAAAATGAGAGTTTTACAATCATTTTATCATGAGTAAGTCCAGGCCTCTCCACACCTATCCGAATGAAGACATTTGGAGAACGTTTGGAAAAAGTGCAATAACTTTTGAATGTTTCAACCCACAGACATCAGTGAGGGCTCTACTGAAAACTCACACTGAGAGGAATCTGTATCTGCACACCCAGCTGCTCTATTACTGTACATTTATATATCATATCAAAACACAATATAAAATGTATATTTGTATATAAAATACAGTCAAAACAAGTGCTATGGGTCAAAATAAATATATATTTACAAACCACACACTGCAAACAATCAACAAACACACACACACACACACACACACACACACACACACACACACACACACACAGTCATTCTGCAACAGTGGCTCAGTGGTTAGAGCTTTGGTCCCGCAACCCGAAGGTTGGAGGATCGAGTCCCACCAATTTCTGTCATTGACACTTCACCCAAGTGGTGTGTGCGTGATGATTGGTGGTGGTCGGGGGGCGCAGATTGGCATTAGCTTATGATTACACATGATACACATTTGACCCACAATTAAGTAAATAGCAGAATAAACCACGCTTACCGATCAGGAACAGCATCCAGTCCATCAAATCATAAGGTCCCCCTGCTCCTGAGTCCACCATGAGATCTTCACTCGGTTCCACGAATCTGAAGGACCATGACCAGAAAGAAATCAGATTTTGCTGTTTTTTGAGTGTGCACGTAACCACAGTAAAAAGCCTATACTAATCTGGTGTAAATCTTTAAAATAATGTTAAGGTGCACTGTGTATCTTTTTTCTGGCTGAGGGTCACTTGATTTTTTCCATAGAGATGTTATTGCTTTGCCTGAAATGTTCCACAGTATGGCATTAGACTCATCGATCCCCATTGTGAAAAGCATATAGTGCCATCTCACCAAGTTATAGATCAAATCTGTGGAAAGGTGCCCCCGTTTACACTAAGAATGCATGTTTTTCAAGATATTTTTGAGCAATAAAAAAACGGTCATAGAACAAATGCACGAGATTTAAGATGAGTGCCTCTTTAAAATGAGAATGATATTTATGACACTCCATTGGTTGGTGCAGATCTCATCAGTTTCAGTTCCTCTGTGAGAGTTTGGGAGTTTGAACCTTTAGAGGAATAGTTCAGGTCAGTCTCTGCAGAGAAGTGGGTGAGTAAAACACTATAGTGTTTAGGCTCATTTAGATCAGTTGTCGGAGATAGATTTTCATTCAGGTTTTGGTTGCAAAATGAGAAAATGATATAAAGTGATGTCCAAAAACTAGACTTTTAAGTTTTCTTTTCACTTTTATTTCTGGGTTTAGTGCTTTAATTGTGATTCACTTTGCTTCTTTATGTATTTTATATGCATTAATATTTACCTAACTTTGTATTGGTATTCTATTTGTATTGTATTGTATTGTATTGTATTGTATTTGTATCATGGAGCTAAACTGTTAATACTTTTTTTTATCACCTTTTGAAATATTTTTGTTAATTTAAAGTATGCATTTTAACCTAAGCAGGCCTGTTAATAAAGGTCTCTGGGCTTGGGGAAGGAGGCACAGAATATGCTACTCCTCTGATGTCAATCCACGTAAAAGTTAAATGTATTTCGTATGTCAATACTATAAAACCTTATTTCTTATTTTCTGTTTAGTGTATGTGAAAATGGGAGGCTCCTATTGGCTGTTGTTGCTGGTGGGCGGGATTTTGCTTCTGTCAATCAACTGTGGTGATGCCAGTTGTCCGCAAGATGGGCGTCCGGGAGTGAACGGAGGACCGGGACGAGACGGTCTTCCAGGGCCCAAAGGAGAGAAGGGGGAGCCAGGTGGGACTATTGGCTAAACAATGACTGATACACAAGAGGTGTCCTGAATGCACCCTTGACTCAGTTTATTTTCCTTTAAGTTGTTTTTTTTTTTTTTTTAATTAAACTAAAAACCTAACTCTTATTTGGTCTGGAGGAGGGCCTCTTCCTGCTTGTTTCCATGGCAATGTATAAATTGTGTTTATCTCTGCTGGAACCGCTGAACATATTACCTTAGCCTGAATAAATGAATAGTGGCTTGAAAGGGATGGTCTGCTGTGATTGGCCATTTGAAATGATGAATTTTAGGAACAGGATTAGTTAAGGTGAGGAAAATGGTTAAGGTTAGGGTTAGGAAGCAGACCTAGTTGGCAAAATCAACTTTTCAAAGCTTTCAACCATGTTGTTTCCACTTACCATTTACACACCCAGAGTTGTATTTGGAGTGATTTGTGCATGTTTGTGTAATCTTTAATCGCTTATGTTCCAGACGCCATTTTACTGATCAACCTCCCTTTTCACTGCTGCTAGCACTTACCTCCTTCTCCAATTTTATTTTCTTGTGATATGCACGGGGGAAGTGTCATGTCATTTTGATACAAATGAAAAAAAAATTGTGATAAGATAAGATATGCCTTTATTAGTCCCACAGTGGGGAAATGCCAGTATTGCACCGCACAGTTCAAAAACAGCAGGAAAATGGTACATGCAATAAAACAAGATAATAGATAATAGCTTAAAATTATTTTAAAATAAACTTAAAAAATAAACTAAAAATAGACTCTAATGTAACTCACTGTTTCTTATTATGTACAATAAGAGTAACAGTGCAGCATATAAACAGAATCAATCTCAGTAAAGTGACTTCAGTAGATTTACATGGTAAGTGACTTCAGTAGATTTATATGGTAAGTGACTTCAGTAGATTTATATGGTAAGTGACTTCAGTAGATTTACATGGTAAATGGTTATTAGCAGAAGTAACTTTAAACACAAATTTGCCCCCCACTAGCCTTATTCCAACTTACACAATTAGCATAAAGCAGTCAAAAATATAACATTTAAACCTGGTCACAGCTACAGATGATAACACATTACAGTGGTAACCAGAGCTACATCATTACTTCTGTCCTGACCTGACTATGTACATGGATCTATTAAAATAACTATCTTGCACTAAGCAGTGTATTTCCCTGTAGATCAGTTGTGTTTAGCTTCTCTCTCTGTCTCCCTCTGCAGTGCTGGAGCAGTACACTGGCTCTCGCCTGACGCTGAAGGGAATCTCTGGGCCACGCGGTGCCCAGGGGCCGATGGGCCCAAAGGGTTACAGTGGGCAGCTGGGCCCGCGTGGAGAGCCTGGTTCAACAGGGAAGCCAGGCCCGGACGGAGTGCAGATCGGACAGGGTGAGGGTTTCAGGAGGGAATACAGCAGTACAAATGTGTTGTTTTCTGTAGTTCGAGAAACTGTATGTATGATCTTTATTATAAAATCCATAAATATGAATTATCTGTGTTTGATATGAGAGATATGTTCAACTCAAATATAGGTGTTACTGATAACAATTGTAATGTAACAATTAATACATCAGTATTCCTAGACACAGAAACATTGATCCCAGGTGGTTCACATTACAGTATAATTTTCCACTATATGACGGTTAAGGCTCTGGCAACCCAGGTTCAGTTGAGCTTGTAGTACCTTTCTAAAACTAGCATTTTTCCTGTGTTGTTTTCAGTTAAGAAGGCTCCTCAGAAGAAAAGCGCATTCTCTGTGATCCGAACAAACAACAGATATCCTCAGGTTGGACAGGTAACTCATTTAGAGTCATCTGCTCATGAGCCGTGAATGATCAGAAATGATTCACAGTGAATACTTACTTTGCAGCTGTGGTCGCCGATGTTGAAAACTAATATTAAAGCACTAGAACACAGTTATTGAGATTTGCAACAGAAATTATGAAATCCATATGTGAGCTGTTTTGGTGTCCTTGGGCAAGACACTTCACTATGTCCAATATGAATGTGGTGTGAGCATGAATGGTGGTGGTCAGAGGGCATGTCCTTCTATAGCGCAGGGCAGTTGTGAGTCCAGAAGTAGTCAATGATTAATGCACCTTTTGAGTGAATAAAAAAGCTCTCAAGGCATGAAGCCTTTATAGTTATTATTATAAAAGATATCTGCTGCTTGAAAAAGTCTTTGCCTTGGCCTAAAACTCTGACTTTATTTCCCTGTTCATTTTAGAATGTGGCGTTCGAGAGTGCTGTGGTGCTGACCAACCCAAGCGAATTTAACTTGCAGACTGGAGTGTTCACCTGCAGCGCACCTGGAATCTACTATTTCACCTTCAACAGCGTCGCCAAGGTGAGGTCAGGCAGACAGTGGGGGAAAGTCACAAAGTACAAAAGTAAAAGTACTGCAGATTAATACATTAGTTAGGTTAAGTATCTGTCCAAAGTTTTACAGTGGATCCTTTTTACTTACGTCACTATATTTGAGAGCAGGTATACAGTAGGTACTTTCTGGTTCTTCGGGAGTATTAACATTTGAAAGAAGACTGATAGAGGTCAAACTACAAGTATAAAAGTTTTGTATAAAAATTTGATATTTTGTTGTAAATTAATGCAGCCTTTGCGAGTTTGATTATTGCAACCCTAAACTAATTTACACAATAGTCAATATTATTAGCCAAAAAGGTATATGACAACACCTTTATTTTCTTAAGTAATATATAGATATTATTATATTAAATTATGTTAAAAATCTCAGTCCCTACATTTTGTATAGAATGTTGTACCTAGTGCTCCTTCCTGTTATAACATGACAATCTGTCTTATGCACCTTGATTCACCTGTTTGGTGTTTTACAGGTGTCCATGTGCCTGGCCATTAACAGCAACACCCTGAATGCAAGACTAGGTTTCTGTGATCACAACAACCGCAATCTTGACCAGGTTCGGACTGGTTTATACCTGGTTTGGTCCTGGTTCAGTCCTGAGTTAATCCCATTTAGATCTTAGTTTAGTCCTTGTTCAGATATGTTTTTTGTCCTGATTTAGCCATAGTTTAGCCCTATTTTTATCCTAGTTTAGTCCTGGTTTCAATTTTGGGTTAGTTCTTGTTTAGTCCTGGTTTCGTTCTGGTTCACTCCTGGTTCAGTCCTTGTTTAGACCTTGTTTAGCCCTTGTCTGTGTAATCCCTCAATCATTCAGGTCTGAAAAATTTAAATCTGTCAACTGGACAAAAAGTTGTAAGAGTGAAGACGTTTTGCGGCTCATCCAAGCCACTTCTTTAGTTCTGAACTGTTTCTTTTACTTTGTTTAGTCCTTGTTTAGTCCTAGTTTAGCCCTAGTTTTAGTCCTGGTTTAGTCCTTGTTTAGCCCTGGTTTAGCCCTAGTTTATCCCTAGTTTTAGCGCTGGTTTCATCTTTGTTCAGTCCTGGTTTAGTTCTTGCTCAGCCCTGGTTTAGTCCTGGTTTAGTCCTGATTTAGCCCTGGTTTAGTCCTTGTTTGGCCCTGGTTTAGTTCTTGTTTGGCCCTAATGTAGTCCTGGTTTAGTCCTGGTTTGGTCCCGGTTTAGTTGTTTTTTATCCCAGTCTCTCTTTTTGCAGGTCCTTTCTGGGGGTGTGGTGCTTCAGTTGGAGGCAGGACAGCAAGTTTGGCTGGAATCTTTTCGTGAAATTCAGCAGAGCTCAGACTTTAACGACAGAAGAGACAAACAAGTCATCTTCAATGGCTTCCTGCTCTTCTGATTCTGAAATCTGATATTTCCATGCACAGTTTTATTCTCTTTTAAGGACTTTTTCAATAAATGTTAAGAAAGAAAGTGTGAAAATAATTCTTTATTAAAGTGCTGCAGCTGTAGGTTTTTGTTTCACCATATTTATCTTGTGGTTTAAAAAATCCTTGTCATATTACAAATGATTAAGTTTAAATACCTTGTCATTTGTCTCCATGGAGATGTTATGTCTGCATATCTTGCATTTATGTCATTATGGATGTTATTTTTGCTCGAAAATAGACTGAAAAACATGCATTCTTACGGGGCTCACCTCTCCATAGATGTGACCTGTAACTTGGCCTGGTAGTACCCTGTGTCAGTATGGAAATAGTTAAATCTAATGCTATATTGTGGAACATTCAGGAAACATAATAAAATCTCCTCAACCAAAAAATGCATGCGTTTATGTTTTACTATTATTATTCATTGTTAAACCACATCACCAAAGTAAAACTATAGTTTGTGAAGTTTATTCATCATCAATAATGACAATAAAATTCTTCTGATTTTGAAAAGGTCCATAAACACAACTTAAGTCACCCCTTTAAAAAATGTTCATCATTTCAAAAAGCAGAAGTAAAAGTACACGCGCTGAGTCTGTCATTCTCTCAGTTTTTGCTCATTTCACTTTTGATGATCAGTTCGAGATCTCCAAGTGTCCTTTGTCCACAGCAATTCTCAGGTAAATCTCCTGTTTGTACCTTCCTATATAAAAGCATTATGACTTTATTTACTCTTTAAATGTGTGTTTTTGTGCACTTTATGTTACCTTGCAATACTGAAGTAAATATTATTTCGCCATCTTGTCAATAACATTTTTGTGAGTTGCTGGATAAAATTTCCTTAAGATTTTAAGTCTCATCTACATTAATTTGTTGTTGTTTGGATTCTCAACAATAGAATGACAAACACAATTACCAAAATTATTGCCAGTCATTTGAACTGGGAAAAGGAAGTTCATACGGTTTTATATAAATGCTATCTCAACTGTACCGGATTTTTATTGAAATACTAAATACTGACACCTCCTCAGATGGGGGAGGGCCTAAGAAGTTGCTTTGATTTGATTTATTTAATTCTTGCTGGCAAAAAAAAAAAATAAAAATCTGAATTTACAACATTAAAAACTACAAAATAGGAATAAAAGTGTCTGGGGAGGGAGAGGGGTGGTGTAATCAAATTACCACTACCACACAGGCTGCTTCAGGTGAGACCTAGCCCAGACCTGGCCCAGACCCGACACAGACCCAGTCCAGACACGGTTCAGGCCCGATCCAGATCAAGTGCAGTCCTGGTTTAGTCCTGTGTTTATTTTCCTGATCTAGTCCTGGTTCAGTCCACATCAGTCCTGGTTTAGTCCTGTGGTTTGTCTGATTTAGTCTTGGTTTTAGTCCACATTAGTCCTGGTTTAGTCCTGTGGTTTACCTGATCTAGTCCTGGTTTTGTCCTGCTTTAGGTTTTATATGAATGCTCTCTCAACTGCAAGGGATTTTTACTGAAATACTAACTCTTATTCATTAAACTAATGGCAAAACAGATGTATTGATACTTTGCAACCGATGTCATCAACATTCCTCGTGGGTGTAATGCTAACTGTAGGCACTAACCTGTTTGAGGCTTTGTTAGACTTTAATCTGAGCTTTGTTTTAAAACAATCTGACCCCCAAAAAGATGACTTGGCCGGAAATACAACAGGTGAGATGATTTGAACTGTTAAACATTATCTTACACATAACATCACAGTCACAAGCTAGCTAGCATTAGCCAACAGTTTTTCAGTTACTCCCTCTATTGAAAATGTGTTGTTTAATTATATTTCATATTTTTCTTGAGTTTTCAGACAATCTTGAAACCTTTTTGTCTTTTTTGTGTTTGCTAATTTATGTATTATGTCACCATGTTAACTGCTGAACATTTCTCCATTGACATACATGCAGAACACTCCTAGAGTGATTCAGCGATTTCAATTATTAAAACCATAGAAATTATTGTTTATTAAATTTTTTTCACACCAGTAAAGTAACATTTAAACCTTACTCTTCATATTTGTCAGCTTCAACCATGTTTTGGGGAACTCTCCTCCTGCTCTGGTTGGCTGTTCCTGTCCTCCTGGCTCTGGAATCATGTCCTGCTGCACCCGGTATCCCAGGTAACCACTGCAGCTCCATGGAAACTTCTGCTGCTCCATGGAAACAAAAGTCACCATACCAACCAGAGAATGCCCGATATCATCAGATCTCAAAATCTAAACATGGTTGAGCCTACTATTGAGAGGCTACAAAAATTTCAAACTCAAAACTAAGGAATTCACTCTATACTCAATACGATTCCAACCATGATGAAAAAACAAACAAAACACTCTCTATTTAGACAGTATTTAGACAGTCATTTTCAACTTAAAATCATAGTACTTTCTTGTGTATTACCATGTGGCTGTATATCTGTAATCCCTCAGTTGTCCTGTGAAGGGGACTTTTTTTAATATCGATACCTGAGAAGCTAGTGTCTGATTTTTTATACTTTTGACAACCCTAGTTAGGTCTGGTTTGTACCTGGATGGGAGACCGCAGGGAGTAATAGGTGCTGTGTGGGGAAACAGTGGCTCCTGTGCATGCTGTTGTTGTGTTTTAAGGCAACACACTTCTATGTGATTGGGTATGTGAGTGAGTGGTGGTGGTCGGAGGGGCTGGTGCCACAGATTGGAAGCCTCACTTCTGTCAATTTGCGCCAGGGCAGCTTATAGAGGCTAGTTTAACATAAGTGTGTATGGAATGAATAATATACATAACTGTAAAGCAACTTTGGCTGTCTGGAAAAGCCTTTAGCATTAATGCATTATTATCACTGTTAATAGGCTATTGGTGAAACAGCAGTTATGGGGACGAAACTGATATGTCCAATGCATGCCTGGACATTATAACGTCAACAGCAACACAGTGAATACATGAAATATAAAAACCATGGCATGATCTACTATAACTAATGGAGGATTTACTTTAGAAGATTTTGGAAGCTGAGTACAGGACAGATACATGGTTTACTCATTCAGTGGTCCTGGTGCTAATTCTATGAGCTAACCACTCTGCCACAACACCTGAGTACAACAAAGAAATTTACAAGTAAGCAGTCAAGAAAGAGGAGCAAGTTTGTTGTTTATGGTCAAAGGAGAAATAGTTCAACAAACCTGTTAGTTTCAATTATATGGCATGGATAGGAAAATAACATTTCCCCCCTTTCCTCCAGGAATACCAGGTTTGCCAGGTAAAGACGGACGAGATGGTCTCAAAGGACAAAAAGGAGATCCAGGTAAAATCTATTGAGTTTAACTTAGCAAATTTTTGACATTTGCAATAAACTTAGGTCAATTAAACTAGTTAATATTGTTTATTTCTGCCCAGGTTTAGCAAGCAGCGAGCTGAGGGCCCAGAGAGGAAAGGAGGGCGAGCCAGGACCTGAAGGAGCTATGGGAAAACGAGGAGAGAGCGGGCTGCCTGGAAAACCAGGACCACTGGGATTCCCAGGGGAAGATGGAGAGCCAGGAGAACCGGGGTATGGAGGAGGTGTCTGGGGAGGGGGATGCTTGTCTTGATATTGCTGCATTCATTTTTCCTGGTTTGGTCATGATCAAACCAGGAAAAATGATCTGTTCTAGGCCAGGTTTAGCCCAGGTTTAGTGCCAGATTTAGAGTTCATTTGGTATTGGCTTTAGCCCAGTTTGGTCCTGGTTTAGTTCCAGATGCAGTCTTGGTTTAGTTCCAGATTTAGTCCTAGTTTAGTCAGATTTTTGATGTGGTGTGAACACTGCTTTATAAATACATTTTACTTTGACACTGATAAAGCTCCAGTTTTCACAGTTGGAAGAAATGTCTGGGAAGAGGGAGGGTTGGAGGAGTTGTCTGATGAGAGGGAAATGGCAGATTTAAGATGGCGGATGTGTTTTTTTGTTCCAGGGTGGGTGGGGTTCCCCAGAGAGTGGCCTTTAGCGTGGCTCGAATGACCAATGACAATCCACCCAGAGCCAGCATCATCAAATTCACTAAGATCATCACCAACTTAAACAACAACTACGACACCCAGACAGGACGCTTCAGGTGAGACCCGGTCCAGACCCAAGTCCTGGTTTAGTCCTGGTTTTGTTCTGGGTTAGGCCTGGTTCAGTCCTTATCAGTCCTGGTTTAGTCCTTATCAGCCTCTAGTTTAGATTTTACCCTGGTGTGTTTCTGTCCTGGTCTAGTACATATTTAATCCTGTTTTAATTTAGTCCAAGTTCTGCCTCTTTTAGTTTGGGTTTAGTCATGGTTTGGTCATGGTTTATTACACACTCTGCCTGCTTTAGTTCTGGTTTAGTCCTGGCTTAGTCCTTCTTTAGTGCTGGTTTAAATGTTTTGTTTTTGTCCTGGTCTAGTTTAGATTTGGCTCCCTGTCTCTTATCAAGTTGACCTGCTTCAACCCTATGCTCCTGCTCGCTCACTGGGACCGTGCCTTCTCTATGGCCGGTCCCAAACTGTGGAACGCGTTGCCCCTGCACCTTAGACAGGCTGAGTCACTTTCTACTTCTAAATCAGCTCTTAAAACACACCTTTTCTCTTTAGCTTTTCATTGATATGTTGACTTTTATAGTGTACAGTTTGTAGTTATTAATCTGTATGTCTGTCATTTATCTGTGTTTTTAAAATGACTGTTGTGTACTGCACTCTGGTCAACTCTGTTGTTTTTAAAGTGCATTAGAAATAAAGTTGGATTGGATTGGATAGGTCCTGTTTTAGTCTTATTTTAGTTCTTGTGTAGTCCTATTTTAGTCCTGGTTTAAATGTTTTGTTTTTGTCTTGGTATAGTCCTGGTTTAGTTCTGGTTTAGTCCTGGTTTAATCCTGGCTTAGTCCTGGTTTAGTCTTGGTTTAATTTTGTTTTAGTCCTGGTTTAGTGCTGATTTGAATGTTTTGTTTTTGTTCTGATCTAGTGATGTTTTAGTTCCGTTTTAGAACTATTTTAATCCCGGTTTAGTTTTGCTAGTGTCCTGGTTTACTCCTGGTTTTCCTGCCTCTCCAGATGCAGCGTCCCTGGCACATATTACTTTGTGTACCACGCCTCACTGGACAGTAGTCTCTGTGTGAAAATGAAACTCGATGATACTCTTCTGGCTTCATTTTGTGACCACCGACGCAAACAAAAACAGGTACAAAACTGAAACAATAATCTAACCAGGGGTGCAGCTAAGTGTGACTTCTGCTATTCCCAGTAGTTGATGACATGACACAGAACTGCCCTGATTACAGACAGGTGTTTTTGATTAGAAACATCTGGCTACAGGGGTGGAGTTTGAAGTATGGATACCTGTTAGACCAATCACACTGTTCCTCTGTGCGGTTGCAGCTCCTCTCAAACAAGCCTAATGGTTCACTCTGCTTTGAGGGCAGGAGGAGGCAAGTGGACAGAAATTGGACACCTTCTTGTCTCCATGGAAATGTTATTGCTATGTGTCTTTCTAGGATTGATATAATTACGGAGTATTTTTATTGCTCAGAAATGCCTTGAACAACATGCAATCTTAGTGTGAGCAGGGTCACCTCTCCACAGATCTGACCTGTTACTTGGCCTTGTGGTGCAACCTGCTTCTCTCTCTGGGGAGGAATAAAAGTTTAATGCTATATTATTGAACTTTCTAGGCAAAGCAATAACCTCTCCATGGAGACAATCAGGTGGCCTCCTCTAGAAAATGTACACACTGCGCCTTTAAGAGAACATTTCATTTAAAACTCTTGAGCTACTTGTTCTAACAGCCGTGAATTAAAGAGTTCTTCAAGATTCATTATAATTGAATCAAAAGGGTCATTTTGTTACACATGTGACAAAGATTATTTGTATTTATTCAGTGTGTTTATGTTGCACTTTTTCACCGAATCAAGTTCCTAGTTTGTGAACTGTGTTCAAAGACTATGGCAATAAAAGTCTTCTGATTCTGAAGAAGACTGTAGCTGATGTGTAACAGTGTGACTTTATTTCTGTGAACACAACAAAACACAGTTTTTGTTGAGTAATGGCTTCTTTGTGTTGCTGTACACAGCTTATGACTGAACTGAGCTTCTTCTGAGTAAGGCCAAGAAGTCAGTCTAATATTTTAGTAATTACAGAGTTAATTACGATCACTTGTGTTACATGACTTTTACAAAAGAAAAACATGTTTCATGGACATAACCTTGAACCTGTAATAAATGCACTTTCTTGCTTCTTAAACTTGTATTTTTACCAATTGTACCAGTATTTGCTATGAAAAATATGTAATACAACCGGTAGTTACACAATTATGAAAAGAAAACCTGCCTAAGAACCTTTACACGTCGCTGTTAGCGCGGGAGAAGCTAGAAGTTGTTAGCATCAAAGCTAGCGCAGTTAGCATCCACTTTTACTTACACAGAACAATTTCAAAACACCTTCTAGTTGAACAAAGTAACATCATAAATCTGTACATGTGTATTAACTTATGATCTATCAAATGCTTGTGCACTCAACTCACCTGTGAAAACAACAAAACACAGTTTTAGTTGAGTAATGGCTTCTTTGTGTTGCTGTACACAGCTTATGACTGAACTGAGCTTCTTCTGCGTAAGGCCAAGAAGTCAGTCTGCTTACTCTGCGCCATTACTGACATCTACTGTCGTAATATGGTATTACAAATACAAGCAATTTCACAGGTGTCATGTTATTGCAAATCTTGTCGTAACTTACGCTGTATTTTCCATGGTCCCTCTGAAGTTTTTAGCATATTTTAGCATATGACAATAAAAAAATAAAAAAAGATCACACCTCATTTTACCTGCCGTCTGACTGGTTTAATCATATTTTAGCATATGACAATAAAAAAAAAAAAAAAAAAAAAGATCACACCTAATTTTACCTGCCATCTGACTGGTTAACCCTGATTCTGTTCTTTGTTCTGATTGGGTGTTGGTAGCTTCCCTGTAGGTGATTTTCATTTTGAGAAGTCCATGCTCTTTCTTAGTTCCTTCTCATTGGTTGTTGGTTGTTTACCTGTAGGTGACTTCTGGAGGCGTGGCGGTGTATGTGTCCAGAGACCAGGAGGTTTATCTGGAGACGTCAGACTACAGAGGCATGAGAGCTAACCCCTCCGCATACAGCATCTTCTCCGGATTCATTCTGCAGGCCCACTGAACCCTCTGGGTCAACAGCACAGAATACCTTACCTTTACCAGAACAGACAAATAAAAATATTACCATATCTGTGTAATGGATTGCATTCATGTGACATCACAACACTCTACAATCCCTATAGTGTAACACTGCGCTGGAGGACAGGTCAGAATGTCTGTTTAAACTGCACATAACAGGTTAGACTACTCATTTCGCTAATATAAAATTAGACTAATACAAATAAATGCACCTTTATTTTGTTAAATCAGTGTTTTATCAGCCCCAAAAATGTCTCTCTCCTGCATTTTGAATGGAATCTTGTGTTGATGACATAGTTCAGGGGTGTCCAAACTGTGGCCCAGGGGCCTCAGTCCAATTTTTATTGGCCCTCAGGCCTTCTGCTGAACTGATCCAATTGAACATAGGCCATAATTATTACAGCAAGTGTAACAAATCCCACCCTCATAACCTCCATAACACCACTTCTCAGTTTGATACAGATCTAAAATGTATGTTTCAAGCCTTATTAAAGATATCTTTGCTCTGTAAAAAACATGGGAAATATCTGAATGCCCTCCACTTTGAATACGTTTCAAGATTTGGCCCTTGGTGAAAAAAAAAGTTTGGACACCCCTAGGTTATGTTTTAGAACTCAGCACTACTTCATGATTTTTGTTTACTTTTCTTTTCCATTTTCTTTTTCTTCAAACTGCCGCTTAACTAATGTGAAACTCTGATAAATATTTACCACAGGTACTATCTCACAAACAAAGCAATAATTATAAAAACATGAAAACCTGTAATATGCACTTTAACCGTCAGATTCAGATTTACCTGGTTTATGGTTAGTATCTCTGTAATAACTGTATACAGATTACAAAAGCCTCAGAAAGTGGTGCCATAATTCAGTCCAATCAAGACATGATTGTTGTCAACTGAAAGAACTTAAAGCCATAAGATTAATACGACAAGTTTGTGGAGCCAATCCAAACAAATAATGATAAAGTTCAGCAAAGATCATAACATTTCTTTCAAAGACTGAATTTCCCATAGAGTTATATAGACCCCTGGCTTCCATCTGAAATTATATCATCAAATTCTATAACATGAATGCAACCTACTGACTGTTGAGCTCCATAATGTTGTTTCTTCTTAAAAAAATGCACCACTAAACTGATTTAGCTTGTTTTGTTCATCAGCGCTTAAAACACTTGGTTGCACCTTGTGTCACCGTTAAGTGGAGATTCAAAATGTGCACCAAATGTGAAATTTTAAAATCCATTCATATTCTCTTAAACCAAGAAGCATCTCTTTGACGCTAGCAGCTGCTTTTGCTTTAGCCTAATTTGAACAGCTTCACTTGTTTCCATATATATGAAAACTAAAGCTAGTGTTCCCCAAAGTGTTCATAATAGCTCCTTTAATCTGTCTCTTGTTGCAGCTAAATAATAATAAAATACAATACTGACATTCCTTCTGACTGATTTTCATGTTACTCAAGTATTAAAAGTACTGATAGATTTAATACCAGCAAACTCTGATGGTAGTGAAGAGGAGAGATAGTGAGGCTTGAGGTAGCTGATGATTCTGTTGCTGTGGTCTAAATCTTGTTTTTGTATTTTGTTTTGGTACACTTAATTGGAAGATTTTTGTCCTCTGCATTTGACCCATAATACTCAAGGACAACCTTCCAGCAGCAGCAAGTGATTGCAGCACTTCTTTCCTACTGGTTTCAACATGCTCACTTTGCTAAATATTTTGTTGGTAGATTTTTTTTTATAAGATTCTGGGAAAGTAATTTATAGTCTCTTGAGAAATAACAAATTCTCAGAAATTGTTTTGACAGTTTTTGGTCAATGGATGAACCCAAAAGAAGAACAGATACTGACATCTCTGCATGAATTTCAACTTTGAACTAAATACAGAAGAAATATATAATTCATTCAACACAGATTTGCCTAATCATCATTTTATACAGTTGTTTCACTTCTCTGTGAAAAACTGGCACAGAAACACACTGCAAAAAACAAACATGTGCATGACTTTTTGGCTTAGGATGCAGCACAACTGCAGGTGCACTGTATACATTTTCTGGTGGGGGGGGGTCTGCCGCTTACTTATCTCCATGGAGATCTTAGTGTTTTGCCTAAATTCTTCCACACACATTAAAACTTTTCTATCACCATGGAGACAAGCAAATTACACCATTAGGCCAAGTTATATATCAAATCTGTGGAGAAGTGGGCCCAGTCAAGTTAAGAATGCATGCGTTCCAAGGCATTTTAGCAATAAAAAACAAAACATGCAAGATTGATACATTTAATGCTATATTGTGGAACATTCAATGCAAAGCAATAACATTAAGCAGGTTTCCCCCCCCACCCCCCCACCCACCACCACCACCACCACCAGAAAAGTTACATAGTGCCCCTTTAACTAACACTCTGAACACTTACATTTCAGCATATGGGGGAAAAGAAAAGATTTGTGTTTTAATGGTATCTTTTCTATAGTAAATTAGGTGTAAACCATAGACTGTATATATAATATTTATACAGTCTGTGGTGTAAACTACATCACTACAGCACCTATACAAAGAAAAGGAGCACCAAATAGTAGATATCTTTGACTCTAAATGAAGCCAATATCAGAACAGAGGACCTCTGTACCACCAGTGTTTATTGTCATTTAGTGACATGTAAAACTTAACTGAACTTGTTATTGATCGCCACATGAACTGTCTGCTCTTGAACTATGTGTGTGTCACAATAGTTTCATTTCTCCATCTGCATCACTTCTGTAAAACACAATCTTTATTTTAGGAGACAACACAAGAACTGGGAGAAATGGTGAGATAATTTCATTTTTAATATGCAATAAGCTTTTTTGCATTTTGTTGATTTTTCATGTGAAAAATATTATTTAAAGGTGCACTGTGTACATTTCTAATGAAGGGTATGTCACTTGCTAGGCTCCAAATGGTTCTGTTTAGCTGTACGTATGACAGAAAGTTTTTTATTCTGCACTCTTCTCTTTTAATGCTCATTTTAGAATGATAAATACATTTGCCTTGCCCTGCCATCTCATGCAATGTTGCTGTTTTGCCTGAAATGTTCCACAGCACAGCTTTACACTTCACACATCATTACAGGTCAATAATTTGACCTGGCAATGTTTCCAGGCCAAGTTACAGGTTAGATCTCTGGAGGCGACCCTGCTCACAGTAACAATGGAAAATTTTCAATGTATTACTGAGCAATAAAAACACCTGTATATGGATAACTGTCAGACCAAGTTTAAAGCTGTACTGTGGAACATTCCAGGCAAAGCAGCCCCATGTCCTTGAGAAAAGCAGGTGGCGAATTGTTTCAGAAAAGTTACAAAGTGCACTTTTAAATTAAACTGACTCATATCCTACTCTCAACCAATTTGCCAGTCCAGATTTTGACAATGCCAAATCTTAACCAAAATATATTTGTAAGTTCCTTATTTTGGCATGTGTGTATTGTCTGTATGATAAATTATATACATTTTTCCAACAAAAAGGTTTTTTTTTATCTCTAAATGCACACAACATACACATTGAAACTGTAGCTCACTGTTTTGACACTGTTTTTTTGTTGTTGTTTTTTTTCATCAATCAATCAATCAATCAATCAATCAGTCAGTCAGTCAATAACTCTATTTGTCCCTTAGGGGCAATTTAAGCACACTGAGCAATAAAATACAAAAAAAAAAAAAAAAATATTCTGGAACATCTTCTGCAGAGCATTATGCTAACCAGCTAGCTCTGAAATGCTACAGGGTTGCCATAAATACATGAAGAAAAACAACTGCTCAGTTCACACAATCCAATAGTCCACTATCCTTTGAACTGTGCTTTGAACTGTGCACTTCTTCCTTTGTCAAAATCCCCAAATTAAATAAAAAATTTAAGATAAACATTTTTGCCAGCCAATCAGCCACAAGAGCAGCCAGGCACAACCATGAAAACCACAGCATTTTAGCCTGATATATGATTTTAATGCATAGTTATTTGCCATTTGAAATATGTATAACACATATTTTAAACACAAAGAGAACTACTGTTTTCCCCTCTCTGTGAAGGCCCCCTACTGGCTGATAAGTGGAACTGCACTGCTGTTGCTGATGTCTGGTTTGAGCCTGGTCTGGAGCCAGTCCTCATGCGATGGACCAGGCATTCATGGTGTCCCAGGAACTCACGGACGCTATGGCAGAGACGGACCTAAGGGAGATAAAGGAGAGCCAGGTGCAGATGTCAATACCCTCTCCTCTGCATCTCTTCCCGTCATTACTCTTCAATTAAGCCTTCCTCCCTTAGCATCCTTATTCACTATCCTTCCTCTGTTCTATCAATCTTCATGCTAACTTGTTTTGGCTATTATTAACTTATATTTATATAGCCTAAGTTTAAGTACTTCACCCACTCTACAAGTTAAGGTTAACATACACTTCCATACAAGAAATGTGTCCTCATTTCACTCATCCTTCACTGACCCATGTCCACATCTTGAACTAGGCTTGGTCAGGGTTGAGACTAGCTAGAGGATTTTACTATTGCTTTCCCTGTTATGTTTTAAGTGTTCATGCAAATTAATACATTTTTTTTTCTTAATAATTTAATTTATGGTTTGGTATCCCATCGAACCACAATGATCACAATATTTATTGCTGTGTTCAAAAAATAAAACAAAACAAAACAGGGATTAAACCCAGAACTAAACCTGGACGAAACCATGACAAAACCAAGACTGGAACATGAAACAAATTTACATCAGGACTAAACCAGGATCAAAGACCAGAAGTGTGAATAAAGCCATACATTTTCTTACCTTATACACAGGCCTACATAATCCCCGTATATCATTACATTCTAGAAACAACCATAACAATCACCTGTCTCATGTAATTTGCTGCAGGTGAGTCACTCAGTTCATCCCAGAGACTCAAAGGGGACCAAGGAGCACAGGGCCCCACAGGACGTCCGGGGCCAAAAGGGGACCCAGGTCTGACCGGGCCCCCCGGTTACGCTGGGCGACGAGGAGAGAAGGGCCAGCCATTCAACCCCTATACCCAAAGAGTTCTATTCTCTGTGAAACGAGAGATGGGAAGCTACCCTAATAACGATGAACCAATGGTGTTCAACAGGTATGCCTATAGAGCAGAGCAGAGTAGTAGAATAGCTGATTAAAGGTGCACTATTTAACTGTTCCAGTGGTGTGCGTGTGGGCACTTAGTTAAAAACTGTTTGCTTTGTGTGCCAGTCACTCAGCCACAAGAGCAGCCAGCCACTGCCATGGCAAACACAGGATCCTAAATTAGTACTAGACACAATGGACTAAAGGGTTTTAAAGGTAGTCATGTTTTGTTTTTTGTTTTTTCTGCTCCTGACTATAGTTTTCTTGTGTTACAGGCCCATCCTCTCAGACCAAGCTGCTCAGGGCGTCTCTCTCATAAACAGCTCATTCGTCTGTGAAACTCCAGGAGTCTACTTCTTCAGCTTCCACATCTCAGTCAAAAGCAAAGTGAGCTCCAGCTGTTCTGTGTTTCACAAGCCAAACAGCATCCAACATTATAAGCTTTTAACCTTTAATAATGCACGTAAGAACTGTACCCTAACGTGTTGTTTTTTTGTTGTTTTTTTTTGGAGTAAGGTTTGTGTGAGGTTAGTCCTGTTTTAACACCTAAAATAAATCCTGTTTTCATAACTTTTATACTTACACACCAACCATGAATGGTTATCTATAGATGACAGAGCATGTGCCTATGATCAGTTCAATGCATTGCATTTATTTTATGAGCAGTGTGAGGGGCTAATAGAGATGCAGTGACACTGGGCAGTTAGACTCCACAGTTGACCTGCTGCACTTTCTGGAGTTGGGTTTGACCCGTGCATATGCAGTGTACATATCTAACTCACTCCAGTTACTCCAGACCATGGATGTATAAGAAGAATGGACATATTACATTTTGTGCATCAGGCTACTGCAGTTGATCAGAGCACACACAGGAAAGTCTTTGTTCATTAATCAGTTGATTACAAAAGAAATAGCTTGCACCTAACACATTAAAGAAGAACCTAAGGCAGCTGTGGGCATAGCTTTCATGGGGGCTCAGGTATAACTTAATATTCATCCTGATTTTTGTCATGAAAACAGAAACTTTTATCAAGTGAATGCAGTAAGCTGCCATACGGGGAAAAACCTAACCTACTATAAAAAGTATATTACTTACAGCCTTTGGCTCCATTTCCAAGTCCTGGTCACTTCATTGTCACTGTTATATGGTTTGTGTAATTGCAATGGTGCATATTCATGGGTTAATGGTTAAGACTGATTTGCTGTTCCTCAACAGGTGTGTCTGAGGTTACTAAAACGCTCTGACGTCCACCTGACCCTGTGTGATAACTGGGAAGGTTACCTGGTGACCTCTGGCTCTGCAGTGCTCCCCCTACAGGCTGGAGACAGTGTTTCTCTACAGACCACTCGATTCAACCAGATCGTGACCGCTTTAGGGAGCAGCCACACGTTTAATGGGTTCCTCATCTACAAAACATAAAATACACAGCATGTACACACATAGTTTTAATTTACTTTTTTTTTTTGTCCATTTGTGGTTAAAATCTGGGGGAATCTCTTTATATAAGTTCAATGTAAAAGTGATTGGAATGTACAAAACACCAACATATGAAAACAAGATGAGGACATAACATAAAAAGTAGTAGTAGTAGTAGTAGCATAAAATGTGTTTTACCACATCTTGAACTCAATAAAATATATTGCAAAAATGTCCCCCATGTCTTACTGTGTGTCCTCTGTCCTCTGTTCATAGACTTCCATGTAGGCACAGGAGGTGGCAAGTGCATATGACAGGTTAGACTATTCACTTTACTAAAACACAGTTAACATCATTATATTTAAGATTTTACAAAAAAATTTGCCCAGTTTCATCTAGTTTAGTTTATAATTTCACTTCCTGCTTATGTCACGGTTTTACTTAGGACCCAAAAGAAACTCACAACTGGTAAGTAGTTCAACTGTTTATTATCCAGGCTAGTAATCAGGTAAATCTACCTCAGACTCCAGGATTGCTCATTGTCTCCAAACCTACAGTCCTCCGCGTCTCCTCTCCGTCTGATTCCTTTATAACTCACTGCTATATCTACATTCCCTCTCCACTCCACCTCCCAGTAACAGCGCCCAGTCAGACCAGTGGAGCTCAGGACCTGGGCACAGGAGCTGAACCTGTCCTGGTGAGAGAGATACAGCTGGAGCTCGTCCACACTGGTCACAGTCCTTTTGTCCACAGACAGCTCCAGTGTGTTGTTGGCAGTGTTTGGATCCAGAGAGACCTCACAGAAATCTGTTAGCACACAATTATAATATAGTTCATTAACAACTAATCAATCATTTTTTCTTATTATTATCATCATTCTTTCCCCCTTATTTTATTTTTGTTTATTGGCCCTCGCCACTCACGAAGTGATGGCGAGGGGCATTGTTCTTCCTGGGTTTCTTCTTCTTATTATTATTGGCCCTCGCCACTCACGAAGTGATGGCGAGGGGCATTGTTCTTCCTGGGTTTCTTCTTCTTATTATTATTATTTTTCCGCCAAAAGGATCGCAGTTTTCACCCCCTGAACGTCGACGAAAAGTCCCACATATAGGTATAGGATCGACCGGCTCGGCGAAAAATTTCATAAAATTGGCATCGCGATAATGTCCGAAGCACACCGGCTCGACAGCGCCACCTAGAAATTTTGAGATTTTCAATTTAATAGGAAGGCCCGACTCAGATTTTGACGAAATTCGTACCAGTGATAGAGCTCATAGAGAGAAACAAAAAATATAATTATAGCGCTGCCCTATGACAGACAGGAAGTCGGCCATTTTGGATCAAAAATTCGCCGCTTCATTCGCAGCGTGTTTTCAAAACGCTACTAGTCTCAGGTTTTTGGTCCAAATGAGCTCAGATTTCACATGCCACATCCACACACATGGGTTTTCAAAAGTTATCCACATTTTCTCCGAATTCCACACGGTTCGCCCATACGCCGCCGCCAAAATACGCCTTCGTTTCCTGTTTTTTCGATGTCCTCTCACGACCACAGGCATTGCCCTACAGAGCTCACATTCACATCACATATGTGTGATTGGGGCATGAATGGAATGCAATATTAATTTTAATCAAAATGAATACTATAGCGCCCCCTACCATAGGGGTGAAACGCCAACATTATCGGATTCCTACGAAATTCGGGAAATAAATTGGGGGAATGACGTGGACCAAAAAATAATATTACGGGCATAGGTCATTTTTCACACTTGGCCACCAGGGGCGCAAAGACTCCAAAAAAAATCATTTAAAAATTTCTGACACGCACATGCATTGGTCTACACAGCTCAAATTCACATCACACGTGTGATATGAGGGTATTAACAGAATGCACTATTAATTGTTATCTAAATGAACACTATAGCGCCCCCTACAGTATTGGTAAAATACACAACTTTGTCCGATTGGCATGAAACTTGGGGAGATAATTATGGGCATTAAAAGGGTCAAAAAAGTCCATTACACCATACCTGTATTATGTACACGGTTGCCGGTGCAAAGCCACAGACCCCTCTCATATAGAGTCAGAGCCACACAGCTCAGGGCCACACTGCATATTAACATTGTTCTTCGTTTTTCCGCCAAAACAATCGCAGTTTTCACCCCCTGAACGTCGACGAAAAGTCCCACATATAGGTATAGGATCGACCGGTTCGGCGAAAAATTTCATAAAATTGGCATTGCGACAATGTCCGAAGCACACCGGCTCGACAGCGCCACCTAGAAAATTCAAAATTTAAAAATGAATTGGGAGCCGACATGCATTTTTCGCCCTAGCTCGACGAAATTCACACCAGTGATAAAGCTCATGGAGACAAGCAAAAAAGCCAATCATAGTGCGGCCCTAGGACGGACAGGAAGTCGGCTATATTGAATCGAAAATTTGCCAAATGTTTCGTTGCGTATTTTCAAAACCCTACTAGTCTCAGGTTTTTGGTCCAAATGAGCTCAGATTTGACATGCCGCATCCAGACACATGGGTTTTCAGAAGTTATCCACGTTTTCTCCAAATTCCACACGGTTCGCCCGTACGCCGCCGCCGAAATACGCCTTCGTTTCCTGTTTTTTCGATGTCCTCTCACGACCACAGGCATTGCCCTACAGAGCTCACATTCACATCACATATGCGAGATTGGGGCATGAATGGAATGCAATATTAATTTTAATCAAAATGAACACTATAGCGCCCCCTACCATAGGGGTGAAACGCAAGCATTATCGGATTCCTACGAAATTCGGGGAATAAATTGGGGGCATGACGTGGACCAAAAAATAATATTACGGGCATAGGTCATTTTTCACACTTGGCCACCAGGGGCGCAAAGACTCCAAAAAAAATCATTTAAAAATGTCTGACACGCACATGCATTGGTCTACACAGCTCAAATTCACATCACACGTGTGATGTGAGGGTATTAATAAAATTGATTATTAATTGTAATAAAAATGAACACTATAGCGCCCCCTATCATAGGGGTGAAACGCCAATATTATCGGATTCCTACGAAATTCGGGGAATAAATCGGTGGCATCAGAAGAAACAAAAATTACATTATGGCCATGAGCCATTTTCCACGGTTGGCCACCAGGGGCGCAAAGACTCCAAATAAAATCATTTAAAAATGTCTGACACGCACATGCATTGGTCTACACAGCTCAAATTCACATCACACGTGTGATGTGAGGGTATTAACAGAATGCACTATTAATTAGTATCTAAATGAACACTATAGCGCCCCCTACAGTATTGGTAAAATACACAACTTTGTCCGATTGGCATGAAACTTGGGGAGATAATTGTGGGCATTAAAAGGGTCAAAAAAGTCCATTACATCATACCTGTATTATGTACGTGGTTGCCGGTGCAAAGCCACAGACCCCTCTCATATAGAGTCAGGGCCACACAGCCCAGGCCCACACTGCATATTAACATTGTTCTTCGTTTTTCCGCCAAAACAATCGCATTTTTCACCCCCTGAACATTCACGAAAAGTCTCACATGGGGGTATAGAATCGACCGGCTCTGCGAAAAATTTCATAAAATTGGTTTCGGGAAAATGTCCCATGCCCCCTGACTCGACAGCGCCACCTAAAATTTCACCCCTATGGGAGAGGAGCCTGGTTTATTTTGGAAAACACACACAAAAATCAGAACAGTGATAGAGAATGGGGGGACAAGCATAAAAATGAATTGAAGCACTGCTCTATGACAGACAGGAAATCGGCCATTTTGGATCAAAAATTCGCAGCTTCATTCGCAGCGTGTTTTCAAAACGCTACTAGTCTCAGGTTTTTGGTCCAAATGAGCTCAGATTTCACATGCCACATCCAGACAAGTGGGTTTTCAGAAGTTATCCACTTGGGGCGCAATGAATGAACTTTGACTTGCATGTCTATGAATCATATCTACTCCTAGGTTTTTCATCCGAATTACATCAAACTCCACATACAGTATGTGCATATGTCGATTGTCAATAATCATCCACGTTTTGGGGATATTCTTTCTGGTTTATGCACAGCACACTGTCAAAATATGACTGCTTTCCTGCATATTTGATTACCTCTCACAGACACATGGATCAGCCTAAAAAGCTCAAATTGTAATCACTGATTCGGATTAAAACTGTGAATAGAGAACCATTATAAACATGTGGCCAGTGACCTCCATAGCGCCCCCTACTGTACAGGTAAAAAACTCAACTTTGTCCGATTGGCATGAAAGTTGGTGAGATCATTGTGGACCTCAAAAGAGGCAAAAAAGTCCATTACACCATACCTGTATTGTGCACAAGGTTGCCGGTTCAATGCCGTGGACCTCCATTATAATGTGTGGGTCACGCATATTTATATAGAAACTGTGTGAAGGGGGGCGGGTTGCAGCCGTGGGGTGGCCAGGCGGGGAAAATGGTGCGTGAAGGCGGTGGCCGGCCCCGGGCGGTCGCGTGGGGGGGCGGTCGCGCAGGGGGCGAGGGCCATCATCGCCGCTTGCGGCTTTAATTATTATTATTTTTCCGCCAAAAGGATCGCAGTTTTCACCCCCTGAACGTCGACGAAAAGTCCCACATATAGGTATAGGATCGACCGGCTCGGCGAAAAATTTCATAAAATTGGCATCGCGATAATGTCCGAAGCACACCGGCTCGACAGCGCCACCTAGAAATTTTGAGATTTTCAATTTAATAGGAAGGCCCGACTCAGATTTTGACGAAATTCGTACCAGTGATAGAGCTCATAGAGAGAAGCAAAAAATATAATTATAGCGCTGCCCTATGACAGACAGGAAGTCGGCCATTTTGGATCAAAAATTCGCCGCTTCATTCGCAGCGTGTTTTCAAAACGCTACTAGTCTCAGGTTTTTGGTCCAAATGAGCTCAGATTTCACATGCCACATCCAGACACATGGGTTTTCAAAAGTTATCCACGTTTTCTCCAAATTCCACACCGTTCGCCCGTACGCCGCCACCGAAATACGCCTTCGTTTCCTGTTTTTTCGATGTCCTCTCACGGCCACAGGCATTGCCCTACAGAGCTCACATTCACATCACATATGCGAGATTGAGGCATGAATGGAATGCAATATTAATTTTAATCAAAATGAACACTATAGCGCCCCCTACCATAGGGGTGAAACGCAAACATTATCGGATTCCTACGAAATTCGGGGAATAAATTGGGGGCATGACGTGCACCAAAAAATAATATTACGGGCATAGGTTATTTTTCACACTTGGCCACCAGGGGCGCAAAGACTCCAAAAAAAATCATTTAAAAATGTCTGACACGCACATGCATTGGTCTACACAGCTCAAATTCACATAACACGTGTGATATGAGGGTATTAATAAAATGGATTATTAATTGTAATAAAAATGAACACTATAGCGCCCCCTACTATAGGGGTGAAACGCCAACATTATCGTATTCCTACGAAATTCGGGGAATAAATCAGTGGCATCAGAAGAAACAAAAAATTACATTATGGCCATGAGTCATTGTCCACGGTTGGCCACCAGGGGCGCAAATACTAAAAAAGAAATCATAAAAAAATTTCTGACACGCACATGCATTGTTCTAGACAGCTGAAATTCACATCACACATGTGATATCCGGGTATTAATAGAATGCACTATTAATTGTTATCTAAATGAACACTATAGCGCCCCCTACAGTATTGGTAAAATACACAACTTTGTCCGATTGGCATGAAACTTGGGGAGATAATTGTGAGCATTAAAAGGGTCAAAAAAGTCCATTACACCATACCTGTATTATGTACGTGGTTGCTGGTGCAAAGCCACAGACCCCTCTCATATAGAGTCAGGGCCACACAGCTCAGGGCCACACTGCATATTAACATTGTTCTTCGTTTTTCCACCAAAACAATCGCATTTTTCACCCCCTGAACATTCACGAAAAGTCTCACATGGGGGTATAGAATCGACCGGCTCGGCAAAAAATTTCATAAAATTGGTGTCGGGAAAATGTCCCATGCCCCCTGACTCGACGGCGCCACCTAAAAATTCACCCCTATGGGAGAGGAGCCTGGTTTATTTTGGAAAACACACACAAAAAGCAGAACAGTGATAGAGAATGGGGGGACAAGCATAAAAATGAATTGAAGCACTGCTCTATGACAGACAGGAAGTCGGCCATTTTGGATAAAAAATTCGCCGCTTCATTCGCAGCGTGTTTTCAAAACGCTACTAGTCTCAGGTTTTTGGTCCAAATGAGCTCAGATTTCACATGCCACATCCAGACACATGGGTTTTCAAAAGTTATCCACGTTTTCTCCAAATTCCACACCGTTCGCCCGTACGCCGCCACCGAAATACGCCTTCGTTTCCTGTTTTTTCGATGTCCTCTCACGGCCACAGGCATTTCCCTACAGAGCTCACATTCACATCACATATGCGAGATTGAGGCATGAATGGAATGCAATATTAATTTTAATCAAAATGAACACTATAGCGCCCCCTACCATAGGGGTGAAACGCAAACATTATCGGATTCCTACGAAATTCGGGGAATAAATTGGGGGCATGACGTGGACCAAAAAATAATATTACGGGCATAGGTTATTTTTCACACTTGGCCACCAGGGGCGCAAAGACTCCAAAAAAAATCATTTAAAAATGTCTGACACGCACATGCATTGGTCTACACAGCTCAAATTCACATAACACGTGTGATATGAGGGTATTAATAAAATGGATTATTAATTGTAATAAAAATGAACACTATAGCGCCCCCTACTATAGGGGTGAAACGCCAACATTATCGTATTCCTACGAAATTCGGGGAATAAATCAGTGGCATCAGAAGAAACAAAAAATTACATTATGGCCATGAGTCATTGTCCACGGTTGGCCACCAGGGGCGCAAATACTAAAAAAGAAATCATAAAAAAATTTCTGACACGCACATGCATTGTTCTAGACAGCTGAAATTCACATCACACATGTGATATCCGGGTATTAATAGAATGCACTATTAATTGTTATCTAAATGAACACTATAGCGCCCCCTACAGTATTGGTAAAATACACAACTTTGTCCGATTGGCATGAAACTTGGGGAGATAATTGTGAGCATTAAAAGGGTCAAAAAAGTCCATTACACCATACCTGTATTATGTACGTGGTTGCTGGTGCAAAGCCACAGACCCCTCTCATATAGAGTCAGGGCCACACAGCTCAGGGCCACACTGCATATTAACATTGTTCTTCGTTTTTCCATCAAAACAATCGCATTTTTCACCCCCTGAACATTCACGAAAAGTCTCACATGGGGGTATAGAATCGACCGGCTCGGCAAAAAATTTCATAAAATTGGTGTCGGGAAAATGTCCCATGCCCCCTGACTCGACGGCGCCACCTAAAAATTCACCCCTATGGGAGAGGAGCCTGGTTTATTTTGGAAAACACACACAAAAAGCAGAACAGTGATAGAGAATGGGGGGACAAGCATAAAAATGAATTGAAGCACTGCTCTATGACAGACAGGAAGTCGGCCATTTTGGATAAAAAATTCGCCACTTCATTCGCAGCGTGTTTTCAAAACGCTACTAGTCTCAGGTTTTTGGTCCAAATGAGCTCAGATTTCACATGCCACATCCAGACACATGGGTTTTCAGAAGTTATCCACGTTTTCTCCGAATTCCACACCGTTCGCCCGTATGCCGCCACCGAAATACGCCTTCGTTTCCTGTTTTTTCAATGTCCTCTCACGACCACAGGCATTGCCCTACAGAGCTCACATTCACATCACATATGCGAGATTGGGGCATGAATGGAATGCAATATTAATTTTAATCAAAATGAACACTATAGCGCCCCCTACCATAGGGGTGAAACGCAAACATTATCGGATTCCTACGAAATTCGGGGAATAAATTGGGGGCATGACGTGCACCAAAAATTAATATTACGGGCATAGGTCATTTTTCACACTTGGCCACCAGGGGCGCAAAGACTCCAAAAAAAATCATTTAAAAATGTCTGACACGCACATGCATTGGTCTACACAGCTCAAATTCACATAACACGTGTGATATGAGGGTATTAATAAAATGGATTATTAATTGTAATAAAAATGAACACTATAGCGCCCCCTACTATAGGGGTGAAACGCCAACATTATCCTATTCCTACGAAATTCGGGGAATAAATCAGTGGCATCAGAAGAAACAAAAAATTACATTATGGCCATGAGTCATTGTCCACGGTTGGCCACCAGGGGCGCAAATACTAAAAAAAAAATCATAAAAAAATTTCTGACACGCACATGCATTGTTCTAGACAGCTGAAATTCACATCACACATGTGATATCCGGGTATTAATAGAATGCACTATTAATTGTTATCTAAATGAACACTATAGCGCCCCCTACAGTATTGGTAAAATACACAACTTTGTCTGATTGGCATGAAACTTGGGGAGATAATTGTGAGCATTAAAAGGGTCAAAAAAGTCCATTACACCATACCTGTATTATGTACGTGGTTGCTGGTGCAAAGCCACAGACCCCTCTCATATAGAGTCAGGGCCACACAGCTCAGGGCCACACTGCATATTAACATTGTTCTTCGTTTTTCCGCCAAAACAATCGCATTTTTCACCCCCTGAACATTCACGAAAAGTCTCACATGGGGGTATAGAATCGACCGGCTCGGCAAAAAATTTCATAAAATTGGTGTCGGGAAAATGTCCCATGCCCCCTGACTCGACGGCGCCACCTAAAAATTCACCCCTATGGGAGAGGAGCTTGGTTTATTTTGGAAAACACACACAAAAAGCAGAACAGTGATAGAGAATGGGGGGACAAGCATAAAAATGAATTGAAGCACTGCTCTATGACAGACAGGAAGTCGGCCATTTTGGATAAAAAATTCGCCACTTCATTCGCAGCGTGTTTTCAAAACGCTACTAGTCTCAGGTTTTTGGTCCAAATGAGCTCAGATTTCACATGCCACATCCAGACACATGGGTTTTCAGAAGTTATCCACGTTTTCTCCGAATTCCACACGGTTCGCCCGTATGCCGCCACCGAAATACGCCTTCGTTTCCTGTTTTTTCAATGTCCTCTCACGACCACAGGCATTGCCCTACAGAGCTCACATTCACATCACATATGCAAGATTGGGCCTTGAATGGAATGCAATATTAATTTTAATCAAAATGAACACTATAGCGCCCCCTACCATAGAGGTGAAATGCCAACATTATCCAATTCCTATGAAATTTGGGGCATCAATTCATGGTCTCAGAAGACACAAAAAATTACATTAGGGCCATGGGTTATTTTCCACTGTTGGCCACCAGGGGCGCAATGAATTGAAAAGAAATTGGCACTAGGCACTTTGACTTGCATGTCTATGAATTATATCTACTCCTAGGTTTTTCATCCGAATTACATCAAACTCCACATACAGCATGTACATATGTCGATTGTCAATAATCATCCACGTTTTGGGGATATTCTTTATGGTTCATGAGTAGGATGCCCTCAAAATATGACTTCGTCATTGGATTTAAATTCCTACACGACTTTTCCTTAAGTGCAAATGAAACCTATCTAGTCCTAGGTTTTTCATCCAAATTTCCTCAAACTCCACATACAGCATGTACACATGATTATTGTCAATAATCATCCACGTTTTGGGGATATTCTTTCTGGTTTATGCACAGCACACTGTCAAAATATGACTGCTTTCCTGCATATTTGATTCCCTCTCACAGACACGTGGATCAGACTAAAAAGCTCAAATTCTAATCACTGATGCGGATTAAAACTGTGAATAGAGAACCATTATAAACATGTGGCCAGTGACCTCCATAGCGCCCCCTACTGTACAGGTAAAAAACTCAACTTTGTCCGATTGGCATGAAAGTTGGTGATATCATTGTGGACCTCAAAAGAGGCAAAAAAGTCCATTACACCATATCTGTATTGTGCACGAGGTTGCCGGTTCAACGCCGTGGACCTCCATTATAATGTGTTGGTCACACATATTTATATAGAAACTGTGTGAAGGGGGGCGGATTGCGGCCGTGGGGTAGCCGGGCGGGGAAAATAGTGCGTGGGGGCAGTGGCCGGCCCCGGGCGGTCGCATGGGGGGGCGGTCGCGCGGGGGGCGAGGGCCATCATCGACGCTTGCGGCTTTAATTATTATTATTGTATCATTATTATTATAACTTTAATTTATTCCTTTACTAGTATTATATTATTATATTTTTCTCCTCTCCCAGTCCCCTCTTGAATTACTAGCAGCAGCATTCTCCTCTGCTGCATTCTCCACCTTATCCCCTCCAAAATCACACAAATATCACACACACGTCACACACAACACAAACTTGCCACATACAACTGTAAATATCTGTTATGTCTACAAACCATGTTATGTCTTGTTATGTCTTATTACCACTTGTCATCTCTGTGTATGACTGGTCACTAAACACTATACAGAATACACTACAAAAAAAGTACATTCTGTAAAAGAAAATATAAATGAATGTAATCTAGATTTGGGATGGGGTTAGATAGTTTATTGTAATAAATATAATTATACATTAATTTATTACTCAATACATATTATTTAAAATAATATATGAAGGAGGAATAGGGGAAGTCAGTTGTTAATTAGATCTTTATAAATATTTGTTTTTGCCTTTTTGTTAATCAGATGGTTTACAGATTCAGTGTTATGATTTCGAAAAGTATTTGGAAACAAGGTTTGTATTTAAAGAATTTTGCCATGTGAATTATTTTTATTTGTTTGCATAAATATGGTAAAACAGAGTGTACATGTGACATGTTTTCGTGTTTTTCTCATTATTGTTTAATTGGTGATAATGGAAACATGAGAGTTAGTCTTCCTGCCCCCTCACACTACACTTGCTGTCGAGAGTTGAGACCCTCTCCACTCACTCAAACTGTACTTGATCATTTGCACTGTACTCAATGTGACATGAACACACAAACCTGAATGTTAGAGCAAAGAGACGGGTGTTTGGAAAGGCACAGGTGAAAAACAGGTGAGTTTCACTGTTGACGTTATGTCTTATTCTTCATACCACACTTATGACATCACTTCCTGTTTACTCACGTTTCTTGAGACCTGGAACCATCCAGCACTCTCCAGCAGGATCCAGCCTGAAACACACACAGCTCAGAGGATCACTCTCACACATGAATAGTAGAGTTTTCTAGACAAGAGCAGGTCCTAAAGTTGTTTGAGAGAGCAACTATTCGACAGACATGACAGAAAATAGGCCACATAACAGTAACTAGACACAGTAGAATGGCTGAAACCACTGTGAGTGACAGTGATTAGTGACAAAGTGCCAGAGTCTAGGTTTCAAGCAGCAACTCTGTGATGTATCCCCTACACTATGACTTACACAGGACAGAATGGACTGTTAGACCCAATAGGTTAAACTGGTGTCAGCTGTTAAGAACACTATCTAATAACCTCAACAAAGAGCACACTCGGAGCAGTCTTCAGTGTTCAAGTCTGACCCATTAAACCATCAGAGCGAACTTATCTTTCAACATAACGAACTAGGCACAGTTTCGTGACACCTGCTGGTTTATAAATACAGAGTGTCCATAAAGTCTCTTCACAATTTTAAAATTGAATTACACAAGCAATTTATAAGATATATCCATTAGATTTGTTCTACTGTTGTCAGTGGTTATAAAAGTTTTTAATCACATTGCATTTTTTGTGAGTTCTTCAATAAAACATTTTCAGGCCGTTGGATTGGAAGAGATGGACCAATTTCATGGCCACCAGGTTTATTAGATATCACACCTCTGGATTTCTTTCTATGGGGCCATGTTAAAGATATCGTGTATTGAACAAAGATATGGGACATTACTGAACTAAAGCAAAAGATAACAGATGCAATTGCAACCACTGATGAGGCTATGCTAGAGTGAACATGGCAAGAAATCGAGTACTGTCTTGATGTGTCTGTAATGGTTCTCGTAAAAACATTTGACACGATATCTTGCCTTCGTAATATTTTTTTTTTAATAAAAAGAGATTTTACGTAATTGTAAAGAGACTTTAAAGACACCCTGTTTATCAGCTCATACAATCAGTTTTAATAGTTAGGTTGATGTAAGGCTCCATTCACACTCTGGAGCAGGGCGAGTGCGGTGTGAAGTGCTTGAAATTGGGCTCGCCGGACAAGGCGGTTTGGATCAACTTAATATCAGAGAAGTCTCCTCCAACCTCTGTCTGCACAGGTGAGCCTGGGTGTGTCTGTGTGTCTTTCAAAAATCTTTTACTCCTCCGCCACCAGGACATACAGTCCTCACAGTATATTTAGCTACACTTGTATTGTTGAACAGTGACAGTTAAAAGTTCTGCAGTCTGGGTTGTCAGGCAGTGGACAGTTCCAGTTTCAGTGGAGCCTTAGCTGATGGGAGTCATTATTTTATTATTTATCTTTATTTATACAGGGGGACCCAATGAGAGCACTTGGGCTCTCTTTTTCATGGGTGCCCTGTTTAAAATACAACACAAACTGAAAAAACAATCAAAACAAATAAGTCCATAAAAAACATCAATAACAAGTGCAGGTGTGTGTATAAAAGTTTGTTATCAGATTATTAAATTGCAATTGTGTCACCAACGTGACCAGTTTTGCTTTTGCTTGGAGCATATTCCATTTTTGTGAAGCAAAACAGCCAAAAGCCCTCTTTCCCATCTCAGTTCTGGTGTGGCTCGTCCTTAGCCTTATGCAGTCATGTGATCTGGTGTTAAATGTTCCGGTATCAATAATTAACAAGCAGGTGAGGTATTCTGGCAGTTTTTGAAGTAATCCCTTATAGATAAACTTAATGCAGTGCTGTTCTCTTCTAACAGATAGTGATGGCCAACCTACTTTTTCATAGAGCGTACAGTGATGAGTTTCAAATCCATCACCTGTAACAAAGCGAAGGGCGGAGTGAAACAGTTACATTACAGTTTATGTGACAGCAATGTGGAGTGTAGTGCTACAGTTTATGTGACAGCAATGTGGAGTGTAGTGCTCACCTGAGGGAGTCCAGGGGACAGTGGTCCCGTAGAGTGGTCAGGAGCTCTGCTGAGGGTCCTGGATGGTTGTAGCTCAGGTCTAACTCTCTAAGATGGGAGTGGGCGGAGCTCAGAGCTGAGGCTAGAGCAGCCCCGCCCCTCTCAGAGATCAGACATCCAGACAGCCTGTAGACACACAAGGACAATTTCTTAGAGCCCCTCCAACTCATCTGTGCACTCAGGAGTTTTCATTATTTAACAGTGATTATGTGGTAGTGTGGATTTGTTGAGACAAAATGAGCATATTCTTATGTTACACTTATTTAACCTGTTAACCTTCCGACGGCCCGCCCCTGGGCCACCGTCTTCACTTTACAACTTGACAGCAATGTACATATATTTCTGCGTCATGCAAACAATCTACACATCAAATGAAAGCTACAGCATTCATCTTTCTGAATATGCAAACCATTTTCACCTCCAATCACCACAGTGCTGACAGGAAAGACATTTTTACAGAAAAGTAAAAAATGTGGATTTGGAATTCACTTATGTTTGAAGGCTCTGGTTCTGTTAAACATCAACATATTCCTACACAGTTGGTCTCATTCATTCCGTACAGGTCCAGAAAATATAATTAAGTGAAGAAATTATGTCCACAAAATAAGTTAGTTCCTCCATATCCAATCTGCTGCAGGAAAGTATTCCAAATGGGAAATCTGCTCCATCCTTTGTTGCATTTCTTTTGTCGATTTCAGGCATAATAAACTTGTGTCAATGCCAACTTTGTTCCTCGGCGCTAAACAAACATGTTAGCTTGTGACTGACACCAATGTTGGCCAATAAGGTGGAGGTTGTGGGTTACTGGAGCCCCAGACAGCGAATCATTGCTACAGATGAGTGAAAGTTTATGCCCCACTCTTCCCCTTGTAGAACCAAACAGTTACATTACACACGTTTACTGATGTTTTCCCCTTACAGCCAATGAGCAGCTGAACACGGCGATGTATGACATGCCAGGCTTTTCCATAAACGATCGAGGACAATGTGGATGTTTGTGCAAGCTATACTAGAGGCATCTCGGACCCAGAGTGGTTCGTGGAACCTTATGTTTTGATGGACTGGATGCTGTTACTGATCAGTAAGCGTGGTTTATTCTGCTATTGACTAAATTGTAGGTAATATGTCATGTGTAATCATTAGTATGGCTTCTGTGCACATTTGTGTTTTTCCTTAGGCACATGGGTGACGCTGACCTATCAGATGCGCTCATCGGCTAGTATGAGTTTATTGGATTTTCTTGGGGGAGGCGCTTGAGATGTAGACGTGTTTCTTGCAAGCTCCGTGCAGGTCCACTATTTTTCATTTTAATTTGGTTCTGTCTTTTGATTTCTGTTTCTTTTTTCATCAGTGTTGTACGAGGTTATATTTTTTTGAAAGAATAGTTCGAAAATGGCAACTCCAGTGACCCGAAACCAGTCAAATAAACACCGTGGCTGCTCCCAAGCTAGCTCCGCGTTAGCCGCTACTGCACCGGAGGAGGCGGAGGCTGAGAACGCGCTAACGACTACAGTGTTCACTGAATCCCTGAAGAGTCTAAGGGAATCCATATGTGAGAAGATTGGACAAGACATAAGGGACTTGAAAACTGATCTGAACAAGAGCATTGAGTCTGTGAGGGCTGAATTGACGGCATCAGTTACCAATATACAAGCCACGCTCTCATCACATGATACTCGTATCAAGGATCTGGAATGTTCCGCGTCCTTCACTGGGGACACTGTAACTAGCCTTGACTCTGCTACGGCACAACTCCAAAAAGAGATGAAGGAGTTACACGCTAAATGTGAAGATCTTGAGGGCAGGTCCAGGCGTAATAATCTGAGGCTGGTCGGGGTTGAGGAGGGCGCGGAGCGCGGTCAACCAACAAAGTTTGTGTCTGAACTTTTGAAAGAAATCTTGGGATTAGATGCTGCTCCTCTTCTGGACAGAGCGCACCGGTCCAGTCAAGAAAAAACAAAGCAAGGTGGGCCTCCACGTGTGTTCATCATGCGCGTTCATTACACTCACGTGAGAGACGAAATTCTGCGCAAATCCAGCCAGCAACCACTCATGTACATGGGAAGGAAAGTGTATATTTTTCCCGACTTTACCTCGTCTGTGGCGAAGAAGAGGGCAGCATTTGGAGACGTAAAAAAGCGTCTGCGGTCTGTGGAAGGAGCCAGGTATGGCATGCGCTTCCCTGCGACTCTGCGCGACACACTCCCGGGAAAGAGAGAGCGCACGTTTGTGGACCCTAAGCTGGCGATGGACTTTGTGAACCACGAATTGGAGGACACTGGAGCTGAGTAACGGGACCCATCGGCGTCAACGTATGCATTAGATTAGTTATTGTTATTGTTATTGTTACTTTTATTTTTATTTTTACTTCCTTCCTGTTTTTGGGTTTATCTCAGTCTGTTCTCATTTCGATGTTTCTCTTCACATGCTTTATTTATATTGGAACTCTGATTTACGTACTTCGGGCCGAACCTGGCACGTTAAATGCCGTTGTGTCACCACTTTTAGTTTAAAATTCTTATATGTCATCATCTATAGGTTCTAGTGTAACATTTGCAAGCTGGAATGTCAGGGGGTTAGGAAAGCCATCAAAGATCAATAAGGTTCTTTCTCATCTTGCTAGTCTAGGGGTCAAGGTTGCCTATCTACAAGAAACTCATTTTAAAAAATCTGACCATATGAAGATTCGCAGAAGCTGGGTTGGCCAATCTTATCACTCTCTTTTCAATGGAAGAGCCAGAGGCACAGCCATTCTGATTCACAAATCATTACAATTTACAGCATCAGATGTCATTGCAGACTCTGGGGGTCATTACATAGTTGTTACAGGCCATATTGCAAATATACCATTAATTTTGGCAAATATATATGCACCAAATTGGGACAGTGACAAATTCTTTTCAGATTTTCTTTATAATTTGCCAAACTTAGACACTCATCGCCTGGTTTTGGGCGGCGACTTTAATTGCTGTCTCAACCCGTTATTGGATAGATCTTCCTCATCTGCATCCAAATTAACTAGATCTGCACATGTAATCAATGCATTTATAAATGACTATAGTATGACAGATTTATGGCGAAGTCTCAACCCAACTGGACGAGCATACTCATTTTTCTCACCAGTGCATCAAACATTTTCTCAGATTGATTATTTTCTTGTTGATAGTAGGCTGCTCCAATCAGTAGAGACTTGCTCATATAATGCCATTATTATTTCTGACCACTCGCCTCTCACTGCTACCTTCAGACTTGCATTCCATGCTCCGAGACCACCATGGAGGCTTGGCATAACTGCCTTGTCCCAGGATGAGGTTGTCCAATACATTGCCCTTCAGATTGATCTATATTTTGAAACAAATGCATCCAATGAAATTTCATACGGAACATTATGGGAGGCCCTCAAAGCTTTCGTCAGGGGACAAATAATTTCGTATAGGGCTCATAAAAATAGAGAGGCTAACAAAGAAAGATCAGATATGATTAATCGTATCTCACAACTCCAAGCAACATTTGCTTCTGCCCCTACACCTGATTTGTTGAAGGAGCTGCTCCTCACAAAAAACAAGATGGATATCCTGTTGTCCACTGAGGCTGAAAAAAATTTAATTAAGTCCCGCCATCTTTACTACGAATTTGGAGATAAAGCAAGCAAGATACTTGTTCATCAATTAAAACAGACTTCAGCCTCAAGGCTCATTACTAAAATTGATACACCACAAGGTTCTACACATGATGTCAAAAAAATTAATGATAGTTTTAAGGATTTTTACTTGTCTCTCTACACCTCTGAGCACGATACGCAGCCTGACTTTGACTGTTTTTTCTCCCATTTAAATCTACCCCAACTCAGTGAAGAATCTCAAAATAATCTTGAAGCTCCAATAACAGTTGAGGAATTGGGAATTGCCATTAAGTCCTTACAGTCTGGTAAGAGTCCTGGACCAGATGGGTTTCCACCTGAATTTTTAAAAACGTTTTCCCATCAATTAATTCCACACCTCTTGAACATGTACAATGAGTCTTTTGATGTGGGTATTCTTCCCCAGACATTAAGAATGGCATCTATATCTCTCATTGCAAAAAAGGGTAAGGATCCAACAAAATGTGCATCCTACCGCCCCATATCGCTACTGAACGTCGACGTTAAAATTTTGTCTTGGCCTTACGCTTAGAACATGTTCTAGCACAACTAGTCTCTGCTGACCAAACAGGCTTTATAAGAAACAGATACTCTTTTTTCAATATTCGCAGATTATTCAACATTATTTATTATTTAAGTGAACCAGTGAGGCTGTGGTTCACACCCAGACTGAGACATCTGAGGAGGGAAAAGGAGATGGCTTACAGGGCAGAAGATCATGAAGGCTACAGGTGTTGCAAGTATGCATTTAGCAAAGAGGTGGAAAAGGCAAAAGCAAAGTACAATACACGTCTGGAGCAGCATTTTTCCACCAACGACTCTGCTTCTGTCTGGAGAGGGCTTAGGCAAATCACCAACTACAGGCCCAAAGCCCCTCCCGCTGTGGACAACAAACAACTAGCAGAAAAGTTAAACAGCTTTTATGTAAGGTTTGAGGTCTCACACCCCTCCCACTCCTCCCTCACTACCATGGACATTACAGCCAAACCCACGTCGGTCCCCTCCTCCTCCGCCACTGCGCTCGCAGTTTTGGAGCAGGACGTGACTAAGCATTTCAGGAAGTAAAACCCCCGTAAGGCCGCTGGCCCAGACGGTGTCTCTCCTTCCACCCTTAGACACTGTGCTGAGGAACTGGCTCCTGTCTTCATGGACATCTTTAACACCTCCCTGGAGTCATGCCATGTCCCAGACTCCTTCAAGCTGTCCACTATTGTCCCCGTCCCCAAGAAGCCCAGGATCACTGGACTTAATGACTACAGACCTGTGGCGCTGACGTCTGTAGACATGAAGTCATTTGAGCACCTGGCCCTGCACCACCTCAAGTCCTTCACCTCCCCCCTCCTGGACCTTCTGCAGTTCTCCTACAGAGCCAATCGGTCTGTAGACGACGCCATTAACCTGGCCCTTCACTTCATCCTCCAGCATCTGGACTCCCCGGGAACCTACACCAGGATTCTGTTTGTGGACTTCGGCTCTGTATTAAACACCATCCTCCCTGCTCTGCTCCAGGACAAGCTTGCTCAGCTCAACGTGCCTGACTCCACCTGCAGGTGGATCACTGACTTTCTGACGGACAGGAGACAGCGCGTGCGGCTGGGGAAGAATGTCTTGGACACTTGGACTATCAGCACAGGATCTTTCTCCCCCTGCTCTTCTCCCTGTACACCAACTGCTGCAACTCCAGCCACGACTCTGTCAAACTGGTTAAGTTTGCGAATGACACCGCCCTCATCGGACTCATCTCGGATGGCGATGAGTCTGCCTACAGGAGGGAGGTGGACCGGCTGGTGTCCTAGTGCAGCAGCAACAACCTGGAGCTTAACGCCCAGAAGACAGTGGAGATGATCGTGGACTTCAGGAAAGTCACAGCCCCCCTGCCTCCCCTCACCCTGACGGACTCCCCCATCACCACTGTGGACTCTTTCCACTTCCTGGGCACCTGCATCACCCAGGATCTCAAGTGGGAGCCGACCATAAGCTCCCTCATCAAGAAAGCCCAGCACAGGATGTTCTACCTGTGGCAGCTGAGGAAACGCAAGCTGCCAGTCCAGATGATGGTGCAGTTCTGCACGGCCATCATTGAGTCCATCCTCATCTCCTCCATCACTGTGTAGTTCGCTATTTGAGCCATTTCCCTTTGGCAGGAGACTACGGTCCACTGGGACCAGAACCTCTCGTCATAAGAACAGTTTTTTCCCCTCTGCCGTTTGTCTCATGAACACTTTATAATATCTGCACAAAATTGGACACTTTATAATACCGGTCACTTTCATAAGTCATGTTTGCACTGTTGTTCTGATGCTGCTGTTGTTTATATTTTCTACCTCTAAGTATTTTATTTTATTTTTTAAGCATGTCTTTTTTAACTTTGTGCATGCCCTTATTTGTATTTGTATTTATTCAGTGTGTTTTATGTTGCACTTTGTCACCGAAGTAAGTTCCTGGTTTGTGAACTCTGTTCACAAACGATGGCAATAAAATTCTTCTGATTCTGATGATGTTTTACACAAAACAAAGAAATGGCACAAGACTTTTTTTTTTAACCATTTTGTGGACATTGCCTTTGTGAATGCCTTCAGTCTCTATAAAGGATGCTGTAAAGGGTAGAATCCTTATTCACCAAAAGGCCTTTAGAGGCCTTTTATCTTGGAGCTGGCAGAGGCAGGAGCCATCAGAACACAGCAGGAAGAAGGAACCAGGGAAAAGTATCATCGTGTTGTGTACATCAGCCTGGGCAGTGACATGACACACAGGGCAGGTTGAAGTGCAAGAAGTGACATGCCAAAACTCCAGTTAAATGTTTAACCTGCAATATACCTGTGCTTCCAGCAACAAAGAGACTGCTATAATGACTGGCACACAGAAGACCAGTTATCATCATGTACAGTGTGTTTTCAGTTTGCAATCTGTGTTTGTTTACATTTTGAAGTGTGTGTGTTTGGTCACTGTTTGCAGTGTGGAGTTTGTAAATATATATTTATTTTGACCCATACCACTTGTTTTAACTATATTTTATATACAAATATACATTTTATATTAGGTTTTGATATGCTATATAAATTTAATTTAATTTAAATTCTAGGTGTGCAGATACAGATTCCTCTCAGTGTAAGCTTTCAGTCGAGCCCCCATTGATGTCTGTGGGTTAAAGCATTCAAAAGTTACTGCATTTCTTCCAAACGTTCTACAAATGTCTTCATTTGGAGAGGTTTGGATAAATTTGGATACATCAGAAGTCCCTCCATAAAACACCTGCATTTACTAATGATAAAATGAGTGTCAAAATTTCATTTTTATAGATATTGTCCTTAAATTTGAAATGTGAGTGGTCAACAATATTTTCAGTTGAGATATAGTGTATTTTTGTCCCCAGCTCCCAACTGCAGCTTTTTGTACCTTCAATTTAACAAAAAAATGGAGGATGGCGAGGATGAGAAAAAAATATTTCTTTATGTGTGTTCCAAAGTGTATAAATGCTCAGCAGACAAACTTACAGTGATTCTGACACCTGTGGGTAAAACTATAGGGTGTTACCTTTACAAAGACCCCAAACTTGTGTATTTACTACTGAGGGTTCAATAATGGTGATCATTTTAATTTGGAGAGGTCAGAACAAAGGCAATTTCACCAAAATGACCTGGAATTCTAAGGGGTTAATATGATTATGTATTAATAAATAAAGAGGGACCTCAGTTCAGCTGCAGAGGAGAGTTCACAGCCAGTGTAGAGGAGTGCGTAAAGAAGAGGAACTTTCACAAAAGGCCAACAAAATACATTAATGTGGGACATGGGGCCAGTCTTACCTGAGGACCTCCAGTCTGCAGGCGGCGCTCTTCAGTCCAGAACACAACTGTTCCACTCCTGAGTCCTCGAAGTCGTTGTTACTGACGTCCAGATGTGTCAGACAGGAGGAGCTGAGGACTGAGGCCAGAGCACCACAGCAGCGAGCGGACAGTTCACAACAGGACAGACTGAGGAAAGAACATGTGGCACTTCGAGATTTGTTTTCAAATGTAAAATATGTTATCAATGAAATGCATTATTATTAGAAGTAGTAAGTAATTAGTAAGTATTATTCCTACTACTACTACTATAATAATAATAATAATAATAATAATAATAATAATAATAATTAAAACTGCAAGCAGTGATAAAGGCCACCGCGGAGATCCTGCCTTTTGTTCCCGCTTACATCGCTCCTCCCCCCAAAATCAGCGACTGAGTAATACTACTCCATTCACTCCAATGACACCATTTATCACATTGTCACGCCTGCACGGTTGGAAATAAAGGTATGTCTTCATTGGCTTTTTTGTTCAGTATGATGAGAGGAATATGTGTACCAAATTTTAATGGTCTATGACACAGTAATTATTTTTCATCCTTGTTGACCAAAACCCATGTATTTCAATGAGAAATGTCAGATGTTGTCATGGCAACACCTTTCAAAATAGAGGTATGGTGTCTTTGACTTTTTTGTTCAGTATTGGAGTAGGGATGTCCATGCCAAATTTCAAATGTTTGTGACAAAGTAATTTTTTTACGTGCCATTTAAAAATTTCAAGGGGGCGCTGTGGAGCAATGTAATATTTGATAGGTGTAAATTGCATATCTATCAAAAAATTCAAATGTGAGAGGTAAAATTTTGAAAAAATGGGGTTCTGCCCACAATGGCCGACTTCCTATAGGGTTTAGGGTGGGGTCATAATATAATTTTTTACTTGTCTTGACATGTTCTATGTTTCTACCAAATTTCATTTGTCTACGATGAAAAAGGTCTCTCATTGCCGCAATGTATTTCAAATTTTGAGGTGGCGCTATTGAGTCATTTTTAAACATTAATTTTTTTTAAAGATCAAAATAATAAATTTTTCACCAACCTTGAATTTTGGGTCCAATAAAATTGACTTTTCATTAACGTTCAGGGGGTCAAAAGTGGCTTTAATTCGGCCACCAAAATAATAATAATAATAATGGATTTTTTTTTTCCACCCATTATTTTTCTCCTAAACCATAACAGCTACAGTCATGTGACTTTCTCACATTGTGCCCCATCACAAATAAGGCCCCTGTGAATTTTTTCACACGTCCACGTCAAAGCGTTTGTCTTCTACGAATTTTTGAAAATGAAATTTGAAGAGGGCGCTAGAGAGCCATTTTGTGAGAGAGTGCCTTGATTTGCATATCATTGCGTTCAGCTCACAAATGTGCATAAACGCTGTAGTAGCATTTTCCCAACAAAAAATGTGTGAAAGAGAAATATTTTTTTGAAATATTCCAAAAATTGTGATTTTGTTGAAAACAACAAAACAACTGACCACACCCAAAGTCATAATCAAAATGTAATTTATAATCTTTAATCACACATGGGTTTAGTGGGATTTGGCCAAATTTGAAGTGTTTGTGATGAAAACTGTGCGAGAAAATGTCCTAAATGCACTTTTGTCATTCCTGTGTTTGATCCAATATGGACGACTTCCTGTAGATTTTAGGGCGGGGCCATGATATCATTTTTGTCATGTCCCGACATGTACTATTTTTTAATGTGAGTTTCAGATTTTTACGTTGACTTTTTTCCGAGTCGGGCTCCCATTGGCCCCATGAAAATCAAAGTTTGAGGTGGCGCTACCGAGTCGTCTTTTGTTATTTTTTCTCGGGGTCTTTTGTGACAATTAGAGCTCGTCGAGTTCTAATTTTTGACACCACTCACTGCCATGTCGGGGCGTGTTTACTACTTGATTTTTGCCATTTTCCACGCTCCGGACGCGGTTTTAATGAGTCCCTCGCCAGGACGGAGTCCCAGGCTCGGGCCTAATAATAATAATAATAATAATAATAATAATAATAATAATAATAAAGGCACTGACTCTGACAATGTTTATTTCATAAATAATACAAAATGTGCATTCTGACAAAGCCAGAGAAGGTCCCATAATCCTGCATTTACTTTGTTTACACAACAATAAGTCACTGAACAAAGGAGAAAACTTAATATTTTCAGTATTAAGGTGTGATGGAAATTTAAGTATATTCACGTTATGTCTTTAAATGCATTTGATCTGTGTCTGTCAGACCCAGACCAGACATTAACATGTGTGAAGGCTCTGTCTCCATCCCACAGGAAACTTGCTGAAAAAGTAAAAGTTCATTATCTTAGGGGTGTGAAACAAAAGTCACACTGAAATGTATGTAGCATTGTCATTCTGGTATAAAATGTTAGAGCTCAGATGCTCAGAGGTTTTTGAGACTGGGACAGACTTGGTGCAGATTAGGGGAGATGCCGGAAGACTACCAGTCTGTGGCCAGGGCAGGCCTGGGCGCTGTCCTGTCTGTATCTGCTGTAACAAAGAATAAAGCATTTTTTCAAAACAGGCAAGTTTCGCAAATGTATTACTTTTCATTGAGAATTACTTCCACAACAAAGGACTCTGAAGACACAGTTCCAGCTGAATGTTGTCCAGGTGTTAGAGTTACTGCAATCCCACTGAAAAGCCCACTTATATTTATCACCATTCATTTGGATTGGTTGGATTTAGTACTGACATACTGCCCTTGGTTTGTGTTTAGTGTTACCACATAAGATTCCAGTTTTTCCACAGCAGTGCTCCATTTGTTGATAAATATGTCTTGGTTTTGTTATTACCACATTTTCACATAAATCAAATCAGAATCATTCACATAACTATGAAATGTAAACATTAAGACTATTTAAAAAGTGAAAATGGGCAGAAATAAGACCCAAGCTCCAGTTGAAACAGTTTGCAATAAATGTATTCCTTTCATAGAGCCTTATAACAAGACTTGAATTTAAATATTTGAACATATGAGTATTGACTTAACAACAAAAATATAGCATTTTAAATCAAAATACCAAAACTGAAACTAAACAAATCGATCCACTCTAAATCATCAATGTTACCAAGGCAAAAACAAGTTAATTTTGTGTCACTCAAAGAACAGAACAAATGACTGATTAAAAAAGTTCAACATTTCCATTTGTTTTCAGTTGACAAAAATATAGAATCATCTAAACACTATTTTTGCTTTTAAGGACTCTGATCTAATAGATCTCACTCAGTTTTCTTGACTCTTTACTTTAAAATACTTCTCTATTTATTGAGAAGAAATTATTTAGTTAATGTTTCAAGCTTTTTCCCCTTTCTGTCAACTGTTGTCATGTTTTTTGTTAATATAATATATCTGCTGACTAAAACTGAATGAAATAAACAGTAATAAAAAATAACTAAATCTTTATAGTGTTTTTTCCTGTAATGGTCATGTCTTTGTGTATTCTAAAAGTGATTTAAAATTCAAATAATAAAATGCGGTTGTACAGTCCTGCAGCTCTGGTGAGAGGCAGAGCTGTCTATGGTCTGATCTGAGGCTGTTCTGAGTCTCACCTGAGGACCTCCAGTCTGCAGGAGGCGCTCTTCAGTTCAGAACACAGCTGCTCCACTTCCGAGTCCCCGAGGAAGTTGTTACTGAGGTCCAGATGTGTCAGACAGGAGAAGTTGAGGACTAAGGCCAGAGGTCCATAGCAGCTACAGTTGGACAGACTGAGAAGAGACAGGAATGAGAGGAACAGTAGAATCATGATGATTCATATTAATAAAGTCCAGACTCACATGACTTTGGGGGAGGCTCTCAATACAGGCAGCAGACCAAGGAAAGCCTCCTCAGATGTATCATATTTCCTGAGGTCAAACTCCTCTAGCTAAGAGTCTGAGGACAGTAAGAGGAAGGCCACAGCCGACCACTCAGCAAAAGACATGTCTTTATTAGAGAGACATCCTTCTCTCATGTAGCGCTGCACCTCCTCCAACAAACTGTGGTCGTTCAGTTCGCTCAGACAATAGAGCAGGTTTATATAACTCTCTCCTGGCATAAACTCAAAATCCAGCCTCCATTTGAAGTACTCTACTGTGCCCTGATTGGTTTGTGAGTTGCTTCCTGTGTGACTCACCAGACCCAATAACAGGCTCGGATTGACCGGCAGAGACAGACCGAGGAGGAAGCGCAGAAACAGGTCCAAATGTCCGTTTGGACTGGACTCTGCCAGCTCCGCAGCAGAGTGGTAGAAGTCTATCTCTCGACGTTCCTGTTCTTCAAACTCAAAGTCAGAGTCTGAGTAAATTGGCCCTTAATTATAACATACACTGCCTGGCCAAAAAGTCACCACCTGGATTTAACTAAGTAAATACGCACGAGCCTCCTATTGGATAATGACTGCATGGGCGATTGAGGTCAGAATGAAAGAATGAGGTGAGCTGACTACCTGAATATACTGAATGACCAGGTTATTCCATCAATGGATTTTTTCTTCCCTGATGGCACGGGCATATTCCAAGATGACAATGTCTGGATTCATCAGGCTCAAATTGTGAAAGAGTGGTTCAAGGAGCATGAGACATCATTTTCACACATGGACTGGCCATCACAGAGTCCAGACCTTAACCCCATTGAGAATCCTTGGGATGTGCTGGAGAAGGCTTTGTGCAGCAGTCAGACTCTACCATCATCAGTGCAACATCTTGGTGAAAAATGAATGCAACATTGGATGGAAGTAAAGCTTGTGACATTGCAGAAGCTTGCCACAGTGAATGTGTGCCGTAATTAAAGCTAAAGGCGCTCCAACGAAATATTAGAGTGTGTGACCTTTTTTTTGGTGCTGACTTTGTTTTTGGCCAGGCAGTGTACATAGACTATACCTTTTGTTGTAATTGTAATTCCCAAGAATAGCATTGAGTTCAAACAACTTAATAATAGAAAATACATCCGATTTTCACTTCCTGCTACATGACAAGTTAAGTTAATGACAACATTTATTTGGATTCTTAAAGTTGTCTTAACCTACATGTGACACCATGCTGGTTTGAAGTTAATCTATACTACCAGAAATATGGAGCTCAACAGTGACCTCCCACCCCGCGCTTCTGAACAAGATTTCCCCAAATTTTTCTCATAGACTTTACAAAATTAAAAAAATAAAAATAAAAGTTTGAAAGCTTGCTCAGGAACAATCAGCTATGCAGTTACTAATGACCACAACACCTATAATTTTATTTAAAATGTGTTTCTGAAACTTTATACCAAGCATGACAACCACAAAAGCAATAGAATCACTTTTTTAAAAAGCTTTAAAAATATTTGATAGAAAATCTTTATCTTTTCATCATTGTCTCATATTTCAGAAGTATAATATTTTAAGTTTTGCAAATTTTAGGAAATTTAAACTAGCCTGTTCAGTATATAAGCTCTTAAATGGACTCACTCCATCACCCTTGGGTGAGTTCATTATGGCCAAAACCAGTACTAGTGGTAGGGTAACAAGAGCCTCTATCAGAGGTGACTGTGTAATACCTTATAGACGCACTACATTTAGTGAGCAGGTGTTATCAGTCAAGGGTACAGAAATCTGGAACAACATCCCAGCTGCAATAAGAGACTCTACGACATTCAGTATATTTAAAAAATAATCTGAAACGATGGCTCAAGAGGAAGCAGAACTGTCATCATTAATGTTATGCTACTATACATGTCAGTGTTGTATATTATGATTGTGTTTCATTGTGCTGTTTCATCCATGTCTGTCCTATGAATTGTAATTGACAATCTGTTCTTATGTCTATTGTATGAACTTGTTTCTATCTCTATAAGCCTTCGGGCTAATTCTGGCATATTTACATTTATATGTTCATGAATATGCACTGTCCATTTAAAAAAAAATAATAATAATAATTATATATATATATATATATATATATATATATATATATATATATGTATACCCCTCCCTGAACCGCCACCTTAATGTGGTGGAGGGGTTTGAGTGCCCGAATGATCCTGGGAGCTATGTTGTCGGGGGCTTCATGCCCCTGGTAGGGTCACCCATGGCAAACAGGTCCAGGGGGACGGGTCAGACGAAGAGCGGTTCAGAAGCCCTTTATGATGAGTGTAAAAACAAGGCCGTTTACATCGCCCGGACCGGCGTTACCGGGGCCCCACCCTGGAGCCAGGCCTGGTGTGGGTGCTCGACAGCGAGCGCCTGGTGGCCGGGCTCAGCCCGAAGGAGTGACGTGGGGCCGTCCTCATGTGGACCCACCACCCGCAAGAGGATCCGTAAGGGGCCGGTGCTTGAAGATCTGGGTGGCAGTCGAAGGCGGGGGCCTCGACGACCGGATCTCTGGACATGGAGACTGGCTCTGGGGACATGGAATGTCACCTCGCTGGGGGGGAAGGAGCCGGAGCTTGTGTGGGAGGTTGAGCGTTACCGACTAGATATAGTCGGCCTCGCCTCCACGCACAATTTGGGCTCTGGAACCCAACTTCTTGAGAGGGGCTGGACTCTCCATTTCTCTGGCGTTGCCCGCGGGGAGAGGCGGCGAGCTGGTGTGGGCTTGCTCATTGCCCCACAGCTCAGCCGCTTCGTGTTGGGGTTCACTCCGGTGAACGAGAGGGTCGCGTTCCTGCGCCTTCGGGTCGGGGACAGGTCTCTCACTGTTGTGTCGGCCTACGGGCCAAACAGCAGTGCGGAGTACCCGGCCTTCTTGGAGTCCCTCGGAGGGGTACTAGACAGTGCACCAACCGTTCAAGTTCAAGAGTTCAAGTATCTCGGGGTCTTGTTCACGAGTGAGGGAAGGATGGAGCGTGAGATTGACAGGCGGATCGGTGCAGCGTCTGCAGTGATGCGGTCACTGTATCGGTTAGTTGTGGTGAAGAAGGAGCTGAGCCCAAAGGCAAAGCTCTTGATTTACCGGTCAATCTACGTTCCTACCCTCACCTATGGTCATGAGCTCTGGGTAATGACCGAAAGGACAAGATCACGGATACAAGTGGCCGAAATGGGTTTCCTCCGCAGAGTGGCTGGGCGCACCCTTAGGGATAGGGTGAGGACCTCAGTCACACGGGAGGAGCTCGGAGTAGAGCCACTGCTCCTACACGTTGAGAGGAGCCAGCTGAGGTGGCTCGGGCATCTGCTCAGGATGCCTCCTGGACGCCTCCCTAGGGAGGTGTTCTGGGCATGTCCCACCGGGAGGAGGCCCCGGGGAAGACCCAGGATACGCTGGAGGGATATATATATATATATATATATATATATATATATATATATATATATATATATATATATATATATATATATATATATATATATATATATATATATATATATATATATATATATATATATATATATATATATATATATATATATATATATATATATATATATATATATATATATATATATATATATATATATATATATATATATATATATATAAAATCTACCTGTCCTCGTGGTATATACCTGTTTTTACTGATCAAGGCTGTGTGTCTGTGTGTCTATTTGTGTGTGTGCGTGTGCGTCTGTGTGTGTGTGTATGTGTGTGTAAACAATCCTAGACTTTACTTAAATTCACCTGTACAAGCCCAGAGAGTTGATTTGGACTTGATTTGGTTATAGAAATGATCCTGTTGATCCGGGTTTAGAGTTTATTTTTTGTGTCTGTGTGTGTGTGGGTGTATGTGTGTCTGTGTGTGTGTGTATGTTGTGTATACATGTGCAGGTGTGATTTAAGACTCTAGGTTTGGGACTGGTATCCAAAGAGGACCTAATAATGTGAGGGCCACAGGTCACAGAGGACGAGCCAGAGGCAACGTGACATTAAGAGCAACCAAACATGAAATTAACTGAGAATAGTGTCAAGGGGAAGTACAGAAGTAAAACTGTGAGATGAGATATGCCATGGGACGACTGACGACGTGTCTGTTCAATAGGAATTTTCTTTAGCGTGAGGCTTGAGAGCAGAGTGGAGGGCCCAACTAGAAGGAGCTGCAGTGCTGGAGGACTGACCATCTTAGTTTGACATCATTTTTAGTCAGCCCAGCCCTTCAGCATCTGCTTTCATAAAACCTAACCTATGCAAATTATAGTAAAAGTGTTACTTTAGTATATTCCAGGACATCTGCATTGTGCACTTTGTCTCTGCACCACAATAATCCAGATATTGTAATTGTGTGATTTTTTTGCTCCCCCCAATAACTTTTAATTTTGTAATGTTCTGTCTACATTTTGGTTCATTTATGTGTGTCACTTACATTTATTATACAGTTACAGATGTAATACTCAATACTCAAAAATGACTCGAGTAGGTGTCAGTAATGGCGCAGTGAAGGCAGACTCACTTCACTGGGCAGTTAGTCTGATCTGAAGCAGATCAGTGTAAACTGGTGTTTACAGTCAGTGCAGAGAAGCCTCATCAAAGCTGTTTTTCTGTGTTAAAAGAAATAAAAGGCAACCTGTTTTTATTTATAGGCTATTTATATATTTTTTCCATAAACAAACACAAAAATCACACCATTATAATCTATAGACAGCGCAGAGAGAGAAAGTGCACAGTGCGCATCTCAGAAGATGGAGCTGCACTTTGTCCTGAAATATACTAAAGTAACACTTTACTAGAATCTGTATAGGTTAGGTTGTATGAAAGCACATGGTCTGGGCTGGCAAAAAATGATGTCAAACTAAGCTCCTTCTAGTCTTCCACTCTGCTCTCAAGGCATGCAAAAGAAAAAGAGGAACAGACAGTCCTATGGCGTATCTCATTTCTGACCTCTGTACTGCCCCAGAAGTCAAGGGGCACAAAATGAGACACAAAGCAGCTATTGCTGTATTTTTAACCCATAATGGCTGAAGGAGGAGAAGAGATTGATCTGGTTGCAGATATACTTTCAAAATGGGCCTTTCACTAAAAGCTGGTTATTTGATATGATATTTGATATAATAGTAACAAGTTTGTGGTCCCAATCTCTAACAAATAATGATATGGTTCAACGTTTGTAAAAGAAATATCCCAAATAAAAACTCACATCATCAAGACATCATCAAATTAAAGCCACCTATCAATGAATGTAAGCACTTTAGGTTCTTCAAAGATGCTAAATAAAGTTGTTATTATCTTTGTAATTCCTCGGGCATCCAGGTCTGATCCATAGCAAACGTCTACCTCCTATCTATAACTCCATCCTCAGACCCAAAGTGAAACAAAGAAAGCACCAGGGCTGACCAGGATGCTAATAGGTGTGAAATCACTCATTAGGGGCTTGAATGACTATGCTAAGTATGACTCAGGCACAGTGCACACTTAGGGTAGCACAATAGACCTAGACTACTAACAGCAACTGTAAACAAACAGGTGTTTTGAGTTTCAATGTAATTAGCTCCTCCCTTCAGACAGATATAAGGCAGTGTCCACCAGCAATCTGACTCACTCAATCACTGCAGGAAGAGCGAAATTTTAGTTTTTATTATCACTGTGCAGTCAATTTGGAAGAAATACACATATATAATATTTTAAACTATACGTTATTTTTATGTGATGTGTGGTGCTGTTCATCCCAGTGCATCTGTGGGAGAGGGGCTGTTGAAAACTCCATTCCGGGCATAAAATGTGCTTTTGACGACTGACGATCGAGCTCGAGTTGGAGTTTTGTAATCCAGAGTGAAGTCGCCTGGAGAGACAGAACAAAACAGAACAGGGGATTATAGAGGAACTGAGAGAGTGAAATGTTCAGGAAATCAGCTGGATTCTGGTGTAACTGACAACTCATTAGAACTTACATTAATATGTTATGAGCTATGAAAAAACTACCATCTATAATTATATTGGCTGTTTGCTTCACCACTAGATACTGTCTACATTACTGCTGTTTGATAGTGTACCAGATTTGCCCTGACAGAAAAAGACCAGTGGAGGGCCCGCCACCTGCTTGTCTCAGTGGAAATGTAATCAATCTAGAGTCCAGGCCATGTTACAATGTTTTTGGGCAGCTGTAATTCAATGCATGCAAGTTTAATGCCATCCTGTGAAACATTTCTAGCAAAGCAGTAACATCTCTGTGGAGGCGGACATCCCAAGTTATATAGTGCACCTTTAAGTTCAAAAAGTACAAATATATTAAACATGTTTATATGTCCTGACCCAGTCTCCAGCCGTACTCCCAGGATGACACCAGTGGGAAATCAAACTTCTGCTCAGGTAGCATCAGGCCACGGCTCCTCAGGTACTGGCTCCGCCCCCTGCCCTGGACACAACAAGCCATTATTTATTATGTATCCAAATGCAGTTTTGGACATGTGGTTAACAGTATGCTGACTAAGAAGGTCTGGACGTGCACAAAGGATGGCACAGAGGAGGGACTGTGAGTGTATGGCACAGAGGAGGGACTGTGAGTGTACGGCACAGAGGAGGGACTGTGAGTGTACGGCACAGAGGAGGGACTGTGAGTGTACGGCACAGAAGAGGGACTGTGAGTATATGGTACAGAGGAGGGACAGCGAGTATATGGTACAGAGGAGGGACAGTGAGTATACATAGTCACCTGGTGGGAGGAGCCTTGGTAGAGTGACTGTCTGGTCTGAGGGGAGGCGGGTCTCATCACTGGAGGAACTGTGAAGGGACGCGCCCTCTCTGCAGGAACAGGAAGTGATGTCACAGGAAGTGATACCGAGGAGAGGGATGTGTTACTCCGCTTCATGGTCGTCATGGTGATGGGAGGAAGCACAGGACTGAGGAAAACAGAGAATACAAGGTTTTATACCAATCAGAGCCCACCTACAGAGGATGGATGAATATTTGATCACATGAGATTGCAGAAATTACACAATTTGTTAGGAGTGGGGAGAGACTTTCAGTAGAATTTCAGGACTTCAAAATGTCACCACCTGCTTGTCTCTATGGAGATGTCAGAGCTTTGTGTGGAGTGGTCCTCAGTCTGGCATTCTGGATCTCAATTTAGGCGATGCCACTAGATCAAGTTACAGGTCAGATCAGTGGAGGGGGAATGCATGAATGGGAGACCACTGAGAATTCCAGGTGCCACAGTGGGGCGTCAGTAGAAAAAAATGTTGTGTCCTTGGGCAAGGCACTTCACTCACATTACCTGGTATGAATGTGGTGAGTGAGTGTTGATGGTGGTCAGAGGGGCTGATGGCACAAGTTGGCAGCCTCGCTTAGCTCAGTCTGCCCCACGGCAGCTGTGGCTACAATAGTATCTTACCACAGAGTGTTGAGTGAATGAATAATGCACTGTAAAGTCTGTTTGAGAGTCCAAAAAGCACTACAACTCTGATGTATTATTATTATTATTATTATTTAATTGAATAAATCTACAACATGCAAGTTTAATGTGATACTGTGGCACGTTGTGGCACATCAAAGTCACCATGGAGATGAGCAGAAAGCGGACACCCAACTAGAGAAGTTACATATTTTAAAGTCATTTTCCCCGTGAATCAATACAGTTTGTTAAAGTGTGTGTATTTCTATTGACTCCACCCTGTGGCTGGTGTTGGTATTTTTATTTTCAATCTTGCAGTCATATCAAGTTCATAATTATATTGTACTAAAGGTAGACCGACTTCTTTGACTTTAGATCAAACACAGACCAAATCTTACCTGGTTTTGTCCCACCTGGCCCCTCCCTGCAGTGGTCCTGGGCCGGTCTCTATGGAGTCCTTGTTTAGACCTGGTTCAGACCCAGAACTGGTTTTGGTCTGGTTGGTGGGATAGAATCTGCTGTAGCGCTGTTTCCAGGTCAGTCGCATCATCATTTCTTTGTGGATCTGTTCTCTGTAGGAATTCTGGCTTTGAGTGGTCAACAATGAATGCATCTAGAGTAGAAAAAAACTTTAAATAGTGTCTCTGATGTCCACGCACACATGTACAGGCGAAGTGTCTCTGGTAACACACTAAACCGGTAAAATAAATTATTAGACTAACATAAGGACAATCCAAACTAGAAATCCTGTCTTAAACTTGGCATTCTTTTAAAGCTACGTTGACTTATATATTATCTATACACTACCTTGCTCTGAAGCTGATGCCTTTGACCCAACTGTGCCTGCTCAGGTGTCACTGTAAGTAATATGATTCTCTTTCTACCTCTCTCTCCTCTCCCTCCATCAGCCCACCCTTTTCTCTTTCCCGACCTGCCCCTCCCTCTCTTATCTCTCTCTCCTCTTTTGCTTCCTCCCTTTTTCTCTGAACTTATTTTACTTTCTCTTTAAATCTTTCTATAATCCCCCTCTCTGTCCCTCCATCTTTCTCCCTCCTTACCTCTCATCCGCTCCTATTTCCTCTCCGTCTCTTTCCCCTCTCCACACTCTCTCTCCTACACCCCTGTCTCTCTCCCATCCTTTACCCCTCTTTTCTCTTTCGCTCTCCTTTACCCCTTTTCTCCCCCTTCTCTCCCCTTCTTTATCCCCTCCCCTCTGTCTCTTTACCTCATCATTTATCTGAGGTTAAATTCTAACTCACTGCTGGGGGGCTTTTTTTCAGATCCCACTGACTGGAAAAAACTCATAACTTTAATTCAAAACTTTTAACTTGAATTGAGTAAATGCATTTTTTTTAATAAGCAAAGGACTTTTTTCTCTGACAAGATGAAGTTAATGCTTGATATTATTGGCAAATCCCATTTCTAGACCAATGAAAATGTCCTGCATTGGTGTGGGTTGAGAAGCAAAACAGGACAATGAACTATAAAAAATAAGTCAACTGTATTCTACACTTTCAGAAACTGACATTGTAAATACAATGTGGCATTTTACATTGAACAAATATGATTTACAAGGAAGTCCTGAGGAGGTATTTTACTTCTATGGGGTATTGTGCCAACACATATTTTGAAAATGCTATATTCTCCGAAAACATTGTAGTAACGTGTCACCCCTCCCTTAGCTCTCCACGCTAAGTCACTCCCCCTTCAGAGCACTATCACAACACAATCAGTGTGCATCCCGCTAATGAAACTACTGCACACGCATCAGGTTTGTCAAGTTGCTGTGCACAGTTTTGCATCATGTTTTTATATATTTATGGAGGATTGCTGTGTGGGAGCATGGGTGACGTAGGCTTGTGGGCGGAGCACTGGACAGAATCCTACAGCTAAATGTAAGAAGGGTTTGAATAGGGCCTGAGTGAGATCGCTAAAAGACTCAAACATGCATGGATGCCATCTAAAACCTCATCAGGCATGTTTTTGATGAAGGAACCTTTACCTCTCTTTTGCCACTTGTTGTCAGTGGTGTGTGTGTGTGTGTGGTTAGCTTGGTGAAGATCAAAAACAAGAAGTACTACAATTTTAATCATTTATTTACCAAATGTACATCCAGTTAGTGTTTCCTGTCACATAAAATCCCTTTTTCAGAGCAGCACTGATTCACCAGCCTGATACAGATCACATACACATGGACAGGACTCCAGACTATAGCACAAGAACACATTTCAAATGAAAAGATACATTACAACAAAACATTTGTGCAATTTCTTTTGACAGTGGAAAAAATAAAGATTAAGACTGATTTAGGCCACATTTTTACAGAGACATTTGAATTAATTTGTTTGAAAACACATTTTTCTCGATTTTGAAAAAAAGTGAGTGTGCAACCCAAAAGGTGTTGCTTTTCAATTTCAGTTCTCGTGATACAATTTCTTGCTTACAGTGTTTTCTTATCCAATTTTGCCAAACAGCTATGGCACCAACACAGTTCAAGATGGCTAAAAACATGCAAATATTCCTATCAAATAAACTTATGATTTACAAATTTCGAAAATGTTTTGTTTTTATTCTTGGCCCAAACCTCAAATGCACATTCTTACACATTATGAAAAAATACATCAACAAAACACAATATAGTGCAGAAGACAATTGGAAAAGCAGCTTCTAGTCACTTCAAAGGCACTAAACAGAAATCATTATGTCAGTAGTAGAAAAAGCTACAGCGAGATTTCAAAATATAAAAAAATATAAATCAGAAATTAGATGAGTTTTTGTTTGACAGCAAGCCATACTTTTAAAAATATGGCACCAAATCTGATCACTGAATTTTCAAAAATATTCTTCAAAAACAAATTATTACAAATTTTGAGATATAATTTTGAGGAAATTTAGATATTGCTACAGACAGTTTTGGATTTGCTCAGAGTGGCATCAACAAATAAGCATCCAAGAAATGCAAAAATGAAATCTTATTATTATTCTTATTTTTTATGTGATATTGATATTTAATATATTTTTTGTGTCAGGGCTTAATTGACTGATGTTAAATGAATGCTAAAATCTGTGGTATTGTAATCTTGCAGACCCAGCTTCCAGTTCCAGATATCAAATTAGTTCCAGTTTTAGTCTTACATAAAGTATAAAAATATAGTTATGGACAAAACTCCCACAACTTTCCAGCACATTGTGATATTTTGGACATTTCAAAATTATTTACACAAGATTGAAGAGTCTAAGAGTCTACATTCATTTTTGACATTTTTTGTTTAGTTTTTATGGCACTTAAACTTAAGGTTTATAAACCGGAGTGTAAGTCAAAAGTAAATACACCAAGTGAAGACATAATGTGTGCATGTGGGGGTGAAGATTTACAACATAATTTAACATTTCAACATTTAATTTTGCAATTTTAGAAGACAACAAAAGAAACATGGAAATGAAGAGCCCTCATTAAGACCAAGTCATGGTCTGCTAAGAAAAACTAATATGTTCTAACATGGTGATACTCCCAATTTTAGACAATTTAGACAGATGTTTTTTTTTCTTTTTTACTTTAAATTGCAATTGTGAGCTAGTTTGAACTATACATAATACAGACACTATGAAATACATAAAAACAAATGTGTAGCCAGATTTTTAAAGATACAGTATAGGCTAGCACTTTGAATGAGTCATGGATTCTAGCTGAGTTTGAGATGTTTTTGAAGTTTTAAAATGCATTATGTAGACATTGCTTAAAGTATTCATTCTAATGTCAAAAATAAATAGTGTTTTTGTTATGACTGTGATATTTGGGGCAGGGTTTGAGGCTTTTAGGGCATTTAAGACTTTTTAGTTAGCCAGCCAGAACCACACACATTGACAAAACTTTTTAAAATACGAGTAAAAAGTTGTATATTTTGATCTGAATATTACAAGAAATTTTGAGAGGAGACGTCTTCCGCATTTGAGAGACACATGATACAAATTAGCGGTTGTGGTTGGACTGTCCCAAGTTAGGACAGAGGTTTTTCACACTGTATGATCTGATTCCAGACCCTTCTGGATTTGAACAAAATGTAGAAGGGACTGGCTGCTCAGGCAAGGTTTTTAGGGCATTTGGGGCTTGTAGGGCATTTAGAGTATTTAGAGCATTTAGGGCATTTAGGGCATTTAGGGGATTTAGGACTTTTGGGGCTTTTGGGGCAAGTAGGGCTTTTAGGGTACGACGACATGGAAGGGTGACCCAGGCACATGCTGGTCACCCCATTTGACTACCAGGGTGTAGTCCCCTCTCTCCTTCAGGACGTAGCCCACGTTGTACTGCAGCCTCCCCATGTGTTTGACCACCACCTCCTCACATGGGACATGGGGGCCGTGCACACCCACCAGCAACATGCTCTTTCCTAAACATAAAACGAAAGTATTTATCAATTTTTCCTTCAGTAGGTGAAACCATGATAGCGTACTAGTCCTGCTTATTGCTTAAAGAACTGCTTAACGATGAAAAAGAAAAAGAAATATGACGTTATGAAATAATATAATGGGGGCACCATGTAACCTTTCTTGTGGAATATTTACTACCTGCTTGTCTCCATGGAAATTAACAAATGAATGCATTTTTTAGCATACACACATGTAATTTGGATAAGTTTAAGATAAGTTTACTTCCAGACTGTGGAAGCTTTCATGTGAATCAATGACATTGCCATGGAGACAAGCACTGGCATACCCCCACCAGAAAGTTACATAGTACTTCTTTAAACATTAAATAAAAGCATGTGCCATCATAATACATATATTAAACAATATAAATAGCAAAGGAACATTCTTTAATCAAACAAGCAAAAAATATTGTCTTTGACAATTCCTACATTACAAGGGAGTAGATTAAATGAGTTTTAGTTTAATTGGATAATCAAATTTCAAATGGAAAGGTTACCATTGACACTATAAACCACATAAAACTGTTGCGCTTTCTGACCTGCTTTGCTGCAGTCCACACTGAAGCTGCTCCTCTGTCCCACAAAAGCCTTACTCAAACCCGGCCCTCGGCTCAGGACTTTACTGGCATCGGCCTCACTGGTCCAGGAGGGGACACTGTGAGCAGGACTGATGCCGGAGGAGCGCACAGCCGGGTCCATCGTCAGTGTAGAAGTTTCACTGGCGTTTGTCACATTCACCAGACGAGGACCTGAGGAGGCGATACAGGGATAAAGGGTCATTTTAAAGTGGACCTATTATGCAAAATCAACTTTTTAACCAGGCTATAGTTGTTTCCCCTTTTAATTTACCCTCTCAAAGCTGTATTTTTATAGTGATTCATGCATGTCTTTATTCTCCTGTATTGAAGACGTCGTTGGATCCATCTCAATTTTCACAGCCACCAGGGCATACACCCATTGTGACTAAAGATCAATTATAAACAGTATTTTGGATTCTTTTGTACAGAAGGTAATTTTATGGATTTTTGTGTTAAATATTTCTCATGATAATTGTGACAAATGTATTTTTCACATGTCTTCCCATATCCAATTCTGATATCAAATTCTATTAACTGCAAACAAAGTCTCCTAAGTTCTGTTTATGCTATAATAAAACCAAATGTTTTGAACTGTAGAGGGGGAGACTAAATATACAGAATTATTGTGAATGAAACAAAACATGGTTTAAAGCTCATATAAGTCACCTATGACTCTGGCAGTGAAGGGGCTGCCCTGGATATGGTTGGGCCCTCCGTACTTCACACTGATGCAGTAGTTCCCAGGGGCCATGGGCGTGTAGTGCACTTTGTACCCCTCAGGCAGTTCCACACAGTCCAGTTTCACTTTGGACGGGCCCTCGATGCTCACGCTCAAAGCTCCGGGGCCGGCTCTGCTGTTGTTAATGATGAACTCCGACTGCACTCCTGCAATACAAGAGAGTGAACGGTTGATTTTATTTAAAAATCACAAAACTTATACAGCATTACTATATTGCACTTTTTCTCCATTTGTTATTGTAAAGCACCTTGGACACAATAGGTTGTTGTAAATGTGCTATTTAATAAAGTTGACTTTGACTCTTTCTTTTCCATGATAAAAATGCATTAGTTTTACATTGAACTGCCTGCCACTCTGATGGTAAAGAAATTAAATATTGTTGTTGTGCCAAGACACTTCAATCATGTTACTTGTAAATTAAAGAGTATTAAGGGATTGTGCGAATAGTAAAGTCAGCACGGGCCACGGGTGAGAATCCTTGAAAATGTTTCACTTTTGAACCAAAACTTAACTCAGAAATATCATTGATGTGATGGCAGGTTAGTGGTTGATTTCTATAACTATTTGGATTCAGAATGGCCTTGAGCTATATTAAAACCAGTATAAAACCAGATGGTAATATATCAAAAACTACTATAATTTTGTGTTGTGTTTGTTTTGTGTGTTTTTATTATTATTGTGACATAGAAATTTGTAATGAGCCTGTAGTATTAAACAGAGTTGGGAATGTTACTATTGCAACAAGATGAGTTAAAGACCTCATACAGTGTCTATGCTGGACAATGTTACAAAGACTCAAAAAACTCAGCAGGATGACACCAAGGACGGCACCAAGGACGGCACCAAGGACGGCACCAAGGACGGCACCAAGGACGGCACCAAGGACGGCACCAAGGACGGCACCAAGGACGGCACCAAGGACGGCACCAAGGACGGCACCAAGGACGGCACCAAGGACAGCACCAAGACTAAGCCAAGATTTGAGTGATGCAGTGGTCTCACCTGTGGTCCCCCTTTCTAGTCCCGCTCCGTAGGCTGTTACTAGCCCCGCCTCTCCAGTCTGCCCAGGCTCGCCCACCCTGACTTTAAAAGGACTTCCTGGGATGTGAGCTCCGTTAAACTTCACATCGATTGAGTGCACGCCGTTCTCTCGAGGAATGAACCGGATCACATACTTATCTGAAACAAGAGTGGAGAAATATACAGGGAAATGTTTGTTATAGCTGAGACATTTGACCCTCTGCATTCATCTTTCTATGGATACGGGGTCAACAAAAGCAAAAAATATTTTGTACAAGTCTGCAAATATTTGAGAGATTGTAATTAGTGTTTTGTTTTGGTCTGATCCCTCCCATTTACAGACCAAGAGGTAGATTTACGTATTAAGAACAGCAGAGAGACATATGGGATGCACATTACTCTTCTCATTGGCTTGGAGTTCAGACTTTGAAGAAGCATTTCACCTTTGGCTTATAAATTTTTGTGTTAAATGGCTGAGATTAAACATATATCGTTTATATTCTAGAAATCAATACTGAAAACCCATGTATTGTTTCTAATATGACAAACTAAAATCAAATAGAAAATCTTGAACAATATGAGAGGGGAAACATTATATTGCCATATTGCAGTCACTAAAAAAAGAACTGAACCATGTCTAAACCAGGACTTTATACTTTTAGCTTATTTAACCTTTATTTAATCAGGAAAAGTCTAATTGACACAAAAGTGTCCTGACCAAGAGCTATGTTAACCAGGACTAAAACAGAGCTAATCCCAGACTAAAGAAGGTGTAAACCAAGTCCAAACCAGTTCCAAAGCAGTACCTTTCTCGAGCTCTGTGACAACACACTCGTCTAGGGCTCCAGATGGACTGTGGACCTGAGCCTCCATCTTCCCCTGGGCTCCATTCAGACGCACTGCGAATGAGGCTGGATGGTTCACCTTCAAACCAGATTCCTGCACACATACAGGGTGAACCAGGGCTAAACCGGGGCTAAACCGGGAGATAAAGCGGGAGATAAAGCGGGAGATAAAGCGGGAGATAAAGCGGGAGATAAAGCGGGAGATAAAGCGGGAGATAAAGCGGGAGATAAAGCGGGAGATAAAGGGGGAGATAAAGGGGGAGATAAAGCGGGGGATAAAGCGGGGGATAAAGCGGGGGATAAAGCGGGGGATAAAGCGGGGGATAAAGCGGGGGATAAAGCGGGGGATAAAGCGGGGGATAAAGCGGGGGATAAAGCGGGGGATAAAGCGCGGGATAAAGCGCGGGATAAGCAGGACTAAACCACAACTAAACCATGAATAAACCGGGGCTAAACTAGGAATAAACCACAACTAAATAAGGGCTAAAGCAGGACCAAAGCAGGACCAAAGCAGGACCAAAGCAGGACCAAAGCAGGACCAAAGCAGGACCAAAGCAGGACCAAAGCAGGACCAAAGCAGGACCAAAGCAGGACCAAAGCAGGACCAAAGCAGGGCAAACAAACAAATCTAAACAAAGATTAAAGTGGAATAGATTGGATTGAGTAAAAATACAACAAAATAAAGATAGAATGCATACTCAAGCAGGACTAAACAGACCTATGGTGTTACTTACCTGTGCTATGATTGGTTCATCTGCAGCCAATTATAGAGCATTGGCACAGCTTTGAAAAATCTACAGAAGTACTACTACTACTACTACAGCTACTACTATTATAACTACTACAAATTGCCACATATATTACAGTGGTTCCCAGCTAATAAGGAGAAATAAGGAATCTAACCCATAACCTTATTGAGAGGCAGGAGACAGGATAACCACTCTGCCACACAGGGAGGATAAGCTCAATCAGCCCCACTGTGAAAACATGCTAAGTGTTTGATCAAATGGGAACCACTTACTACTTTATGTTAAGGCATAATTGTAAAATGGACAGAAAATATTAACTAAAAACTAGGATTAAAAAGTAGCTGTAAGGATGCTGGCTGCAGTTGGACCAATCAGAGCGTAAGTGAGTTCTGTTAAAAGTCTTTAAATGAAACACAGAGAGGAGCCTCATGAACTGGACTGAGTCAGGACAGGGGCACATGGAGAGGGACTATGAGAAAATTAATCAAATTCTCAAATCAAACTTCATATCTGACTTTCCAATAACCCCTTGAGTAGTATTATGTAAAGTTCAACAGGTCTAAACCAGCTAAAAAGCTAAAAAAAAACAACAAACATAATAAGGACTGAACGAACATCAAATTAGAAGTAAACCAGGAACTAACTGAGATTTGTCTGAACCAGGACTACAACAGGATAGACCAAGCCAGAAATAAATAAGACAAAATTTAGAAGTTAAAAAAAAAAAAAAAAAAAAAAAAAAAAATGGGGAAGGGAAAGTCTGTGAATATAAGGCACTAACAGCTGATGGAAGGTCAGATGAAGGCCTTAGTTTTTAGCCAAGATCAAACCGTAATTAAACAGGGACTAAATAAGTGGACTTCACAAAAAAATCTTCATAAAAGTGTTTGTATGCAATATATTGTTTGTTGGTTATGTCCTACTTGAGATTGAGCGAAATAATTACCATTACCACTAAACCACAGCAAAATTGAGAAATTACCATTAAAATACTTTTACTACTATTGCAACGACTACTACTCCTACCACTCCTACCACAACTACTATGACTACAACGATGACTACGACAACGAGGACCACCGCATCTACCATGGCCACTACTGCTAATACAAATCCTACTTTTTCATTCAAATTCTGATTTAAACAAAACAAAAAACTGACTTTTTGAACCCTTTTCCATGTTTTATATTTGCTAATGTGGCCAGTCTCCATGCCACTGAGTCCAGGTTTAGTCCAGTCCAAGTCCAAACCGGTACAGATGAGTCCCCTCTGAGTCTCACCTGAAGACCGCTAACAGTTAACCGTCGAGCATCCGTCACTGGGGCAACTACAGGGACCAGGAAGGGGCTGTCTGGGATGTGCTGCTCGTTAAACTTCACTGAGATCTCATAGTCTCCTGCAAAGAGAGAAGGATCATTTCAAATCATTCCCTCAGTTGGGGAAATAATTACTGAATCATTTTTATGCAATTTAAAAAGAAGAGAGGGGGGGATTTTATATCTATGGGGTATTAACTGCTAACATATACCATATTTAGATCACCATGCTACCTTTTATTGTTTTGAAAATGCTATATTTGCTGAGAACAATGTTTTATGTCCCTGTTGTGTATTGGCTATAGGAGCATAACAACCCCCAATGCTGTGAATGTCCAGATGTCCACCGTTGAAATCTACATTAAACCACTCCTGGACGAATGAGGGATTACACATTACAAAAAAGCTGATTTAGGGTTTAGTCTCAGTTGCCCCTCAGTTTGTGAAGAGTACCAGGCTCCTGTGCGATGTAGGCCACTCCACAAGATCCATCTTTTCTGTCGTCGAAGGAGATCTCTGCTCGACTCGGACCCTCGATCGCGATGGACAGGCCCCCCGCCCCAGCCTCCCGAGTCCAGATACTGAACTCCGCTACACAGACACAGGAAGCCAGGGGGTTGTTATAGACATGTATGAATAAAAATGTTTATAATAGTGGCCTTTCAGGCATCAAAACAGTTCTGTTTACCAGTGCATATGGCTGACAGGCTTTATTCTGCACTCTTTTCTCTCAAGTAATGTTGTTAAAAAGATTGTTTATGTTTTATTTACATGTGATTTTAACATCTTTCTTAATCTGTAAATCACTTTTTTTTTTAAAAATACTTTTGTGTTGAACTTAGTTGTGTGGTCCTCTGTTGTCTTTTATTCATTAGTTTTATTTATTATCGTTTTACCCTGTTGTTTTTATTCTGTTTTATAGTTTTTGTTTTATTGTATGGTTTTATTTGCTGCGTTAAAGTGATAATATGTACATATGTACAGCCACATTCTCCATGGTGATAAGTTTTATACCATACTGTGGAATATTTAAGCCAAGGGAATAACATTTTATGTAAACAAGCAGAAGGAGACTCTCCTCCAGAACAAATTAGAGTCAGGTTTGTGGAGATGCAAGCCCGTTCACAGTAAGAATGCATGCTTTTTCCTAAGACTGTCACTGCAATAGATACATCAATAAAAAAAACCAAAAAAAACATGCTTTTATTTAAGTGTATTTTTGGGTTAAATAGTTTCATACTAAAGCTTTCTGTTAATTTTGTTTCACATTGTGCAGCACTTTGGAAACTGCTTTTCTTTGTAAAATGTGCTATGAAAATAAAGGATAGGAAATTGTACCTGGCTCTCCAACCTCTGCTCTCTCCAGCCCGGGACCCCCAGCCTTCACCTTCTGGGCCCCTCCCTCTCCCAGAGGTCCCACGGTGAACTGGAAGGGGCTCCCCGGAACGTGCATGCCCCTGTACTTCACACTCACGGCATGCACACCCATTTCCGTGGGAACAAACCGCACGCAGTAAGTGTCGTTTCCCACAGCAACAAGCTCCGCTGGTTGCCGAGAGCCGGATGGAGATGTGACCTCTGCGGTGACCTCGTGAATATCCACAGCTGAAAGAAAGAAAGAAGTAGGAGAGGAGAAGAGAGAATAGAGGAGGGGCAGTATTGTTAGTGAGACATTTATACTGTATGTAACTACTATGTAAAATTTGTGGTAGAGGGTCTACTTCTTGTTTATCTCCATGGTTATGTTATTGCTCTGCCTTGAAAGTACTGTAAACCCATCAAAACCCATAAACATTATCAAAATAAAGTCAGATCTGTGGAGACAGGAGCTTGCAGAGACAGAAAGTTTTTTTTTTAAGCAATAAAATATGTGTTAATAAGTTTACTGTCATACTGTGCAACTTTCAAAGCAAAACAAAATAAGACCCTGCACCAAAACTTAAACCTTTAGGTAATGGAGGAAATATAATATACAGTATATAAAAAGCAATGGATAAAAAGGGCTTAAGCAAGATTCACATTTTTTCACCAAATAATGGAGCACTGTGGAATGTGTTATTAAATTGTATTACTTTCCTGATCAAATTTTACAGACTAACAATAAACATACGACAAATTATGAATAAAACTGAACAAAAGTGCAGGTATTAGCATGAAATGGGGCGAACCTTGTGCTGCCAAATCACAGGGCTCTATCACACACCATTGGCCCCAGAATCAAGCACCCACATGGCCCGGGACACTTTGACTGCCCGGTCCATCACCACCACACGGCCAGACACGAGGTGAGTGTGCCCAGGAGAGAGGCACCGTGTCTGGGCAGGAGGAGAGCCGACAGCCTCCCGAGAGTCTGGAGCTCCAGAGAGACGCAGAGAGCAAGAGGAGCGGTAGAAAAAACGACAGAAAGAAGAGGAGAGGACCAGCAGGAACCAGCTGACTGAGAAGAGGAGACAAGGAGGTGGTAAGGAAAGAAGAGGCAAAGAATAAAGGGTTAGAAAAAAGTTAAGATCAGATTTAAAGACAAGGTAAAGGTTGAAAGTAATAAGTAAGCAGCAGTTTCAGATAAGGTTCAGTCCTGATCTTAAGCCCTGGTATAGTCCTTGTTTAATGTCAGTTTTAGTCCGGGTTAAATTTAAGTTTTGGTCAGGGCTCAAGTCAAGGTTTAGCCGTGATTTGGGCTTTCTTCAGTCCTTCAGCCCTGACTCAACCCTTGCTCAGACCGGGTTCAGTCCTGGTTTACCTGGGATCTTGATGCTGAGGTCACACACAGAGCCCACAGATGTGACAGAGGCGGCTCTTTGTCTCCGACTGATGCTCTCTTTGATGCGACCCTCTCCCACCACTCGCACTGTGAATGGGCTCCCTTCAAAAACATGGAATATATACATCAAATTGGATTGGTCGCATTTATAGACAGTAAAATGTGCTTATAATTGTTCTGTTTATAATGTACATTTCATTGTCTTCGCTCTAGTCGTATCTTGCCCAAGAAAACAACATCTGAATACCCTGACAATTGTTGGATTTAAAACTTTTAGTTATAGACCCACTAAACATCATTGCAAAACTAATTGTATAAAAGACATACATAGAAAAATAAGCTTCCAAAATAGAAATACAAAATATAATCTAAACTAGTGTTTTTACAAGACAAACATTTCCAACTCTTGATATTAAGGAAAACGTCATGTGTTCCATGTAGTTTTTTTCTAGTTCTAATAGATTAGAACTAGAAGTGATTATTTGATCTAGTCTCTAGCAGGTATTAGTAGTAGTATTTGGATACTTCTAGTTCTGATTCAGATCTGGACACTGTTTAACCTAATCTGAACTAAATCCAAATTTAAAGATATGGACAGCGTCTTCTTCAGAGATACAACGATAGTATGCACTTGAATGAAAGTGGAACTGACAACCCTGTAGTACTTTGGTAAATACTTAACCCATAGGAAATAAGTAAGTAGTTTTAGATAAATATTGTGATTTAAAATGTACAAATTATATCATATTGACCCACGGGTGTCATAGATTATAACTATATAGCAAACACAAGCACAATATGTCTGCTTTATTATCTTTGTTGGTGTACCTGGGACGTGCTGATCGGCGAATCGTATAGACACGATGTAGTTTCCAGGTTCAGTGGGACAGTAGGACACCTCACACGTCCCGTCCTCCATGTCCTCTGTCTGAATGTCCACTTTACTGGGTCCCTCCACGGACAGGGCCAGACCACCATAACCTGTCGACATATAGAGCGGGTATATTTACATTATTAAAAACTACAGGCTGTTCCTCTAAAGCTACTAAGACTAGTGATATTCATGATTGATCAGTTCTTTTGAAGACTTTTTAAGTGAATTGTTCAAATTCGATTATTTTTTAAAAGACCAAATCCTTTTCCATTTACAAAAATTGACTCTGAATTACCTTAAAACCAACAGGCAACACAAGCACATACTCTCATTACATTACGTAGATGTAGTAGTCCGGTAATACTTAGAAGTCTTGGGGTGCGTTCAGATGTCCTGGTTTGTGCAAAGTTTAGTTCTAGTTCTACTTCTAGTTACTGTCTATTTCCCGTTAACCTTTGGGTCTAGTTTCATTTCGGTTAAATTTAAAAGGTGCATTACTTTTCTGGTGGGAGATCCGTTACCTGTTTCTTTTTATGGCAAATGCTTTGCCTGGAATATTCCACAGTAAGGCATTGAACCCTTTTATATAGCAGATGTAAAAACATGCATTGATAATGTTATTACTGATTCGTCCTGTAACTTGCTTGTCTCCATGGCAATGCCATACTGTGAAACATTCCAGACAAAGTAATAACCTCTCCATTGGAGGTGGGCAGTCCACGAGAAAAGTTACACGGTGCAGCTTTAACATAAAATGATCTAAAACTCCTTACAGACCTGCCTCCCTGGTGTCGACGATGAAGCTGCAGTTGCTGAAGGTGGTCCCGTGGGTGAGTCCGTCTCCATGGACAACAACTCGGCTGGCGTCTCCAATCTCAGACTGGACCACCCTGATGCTGATGGGGCTGTTAGCCACGTGCACCCCGTTCTTCAGAATACTCACCACGTGTTCGCCCACCTCCCTCGGGATGAATGAGATGCCTACAACCGGAGAAGGTCGAAAGAGGTTATGTTAGTAAAAATGTATAACAATTTTTCTTCTCATATTAACTAATCTTAACCATTTAACACTTTGCTTAAAGTACTGGGTGAAGAACCTGTTTATTACTGGTTGATTTATTTTGGTCTTGATTTAAGTACTTGATCCTGATTCAAGTTCAGAGGTCTGTCACTCAATTTTGTCTTTTGATTCCAGAATAATCTCCCTATACATTTGTATAGTGTATACCGTGGGGAATTGAGTGCATGTTACCGATGTGATTGTTGGGCATCCTCTTGAGCAGGCAGGGCTCATCTCGTCCTGATGGAGACTTGATACTGGCTGTGAGTAAACTCAGGTCTGTTTCATTTATGTCTAATGAGAAATCTGCAGCAGAGCCCAGCTTCACCTGAGAGCGCCGCTGACTGTCCTCTGCAGCACAGAAAAATATTTTAGTCATTTTTGGACAGCATTCAATAAAGGATGCAAGTTGAAAGACTACTGGTATAACATGCTCAGGAGGATTTTACAAAAACTAAACTTAACCAAAACAAATTTTGTTTTCAACACGGACATAAAACAGAAATAATTCTGACCTATGATCCTGGCAGTGAAGGGGCTGCCTGCGATGTGCTGCTCGTTGTACTTGACCAGGATGTTGTAATCTCCGGGCAGAGTGGGCAGGTAGCTCACACTGCAGGTGCCATCTTTGTTATCCACACAGCTGATCTCCGCTTTCGACGGGCCCTCAATCGCCAAGTCCAGACCTCCTGAAGATAAGCACAAAGCACATGCTGTGGTTTAATAGGAGCTAGGCAAGTCAATGTTGTCCACATTAGGTAGAGAACAACTAGTGCTACTTAATCAGGGATCCTATTTTACTGGTGCAACAGTTGCTCAGAAGGTAGAGCTGTCAAATTTACAAACACACGATGATGTTTCAATCCCGGCTCCCATAAGTAAATACTGTCATTGTGTCAGACACTTTTTAAATCATTTGCTAACAATTTTGCACAATACATGTCCTATATTTGACATGAGCTTTTGAAAGCCCATAGTTGGCCATAGGTACCTTCAGAGGCGTCCTCAGTGTAGACTGTGAAGTTGGCTGGTTTGTTGGCAACTCCGTAGCTCAGGCCAGGGCCGTAGGCTGTGACTGAGGGAGAGCTGCTGTGGTTCACATAGAACTGAAGAGGAGACTCTGCACAGGGGGGAAAGTGGAAGAGTTTAGGTTAGAGAATTATTTAGTTGCCATTTTAATTTTCCAGATTTTTACAATAGTTTAAAGATATACTATAAGTTTTTGTGGAGGGTACACAACTTGCTTGTCTCTATGGAGATGTTATTGCTTTGCTTGTTATGGTTCACAGTATGGCATTAAACTTTAAACTGTATGGAGACAATCAGGTGTAACCAGTCTATGGCATCTTTGAGCAATAAAAACATCTGTAATTGAATAAATACAAGATAGGCATGTTTAATGCTGTACTGAGGAACATTCCAGACAAAGCATTTTCATGGAAACAAAAAGGTGGCAGACCCTTGACCAGAAAAGTAACATTGTGCACTTTTAAGTTAAAGGTTTTTTTCCTATCATCAATATACCCGGCAAATGTGTCTGTAGTAGTAGCAGCAACAGTAGTTATCACCGTAGTCATAATGGGAAATAGTAGCATCAGTAGTAGTGTCAGTGTTAGCATCAATAGTAGCAGCAACAAGGCAAAGCAAGGCAAGTTTATTTGTATAGCACAATTCGTACACAAAGTAATTCAAAGTGCTTTACAGAATAAGAAGGACATTAAAATCACACAAATCAAAACATAAATAATCACAAATAATCATCATAAAATTAACATTAAAACAGAAGAGTGCAGAATAAAAACCTTTCAGTCGTATGCACAGCTAAACAGAACTGTTTTGAGCCTGGATTTAAACATTGTCAAAGTAGAGGCCTGTCTCACATCTTCAGGAAGACTGTTCCAAGTTTTAGCTGCATAAAACTGAAACACCGATTCCCCATGTTTAGTCCTGACTCTGGGCACCAGCAGGAGGCCGGTCCCTGAAGTCCTCAGAGTGCAAGATGGTTCATATGACACTAACATTTCAGAGATGTACTTTGGACCTAGGACATGGAGAGACTTATACACAAGCAGAGCTGCTTCTAAGTCTATTCTTTGAACTACAGGAAGCCAGTGCAGAGACCTGAGTACAGCAGTAGTAATAGCAATAGCAGCAGCAGGAGTACCTGGTATATGTGTCCCATTGTACTTGATGTGCATCTCGTGGAGCCCGGCCTCAGTGGGAGAGTACTGCACTGTGACTGTCCCATCCAGGTTATCAGTGATAAGGGGCTGAGCGCTTTTACCAGATGGCATCAGCACCTCTCCTGGATACATGATAGAAAAAATCTCTAACAATGATTCACAATTACAGTGTTCATGGTATAACTAAATATTAGAAGAAAATCTGCGATATAACCTATAATCTAAAAAATACTAAACTTATATGGATATACATGAAAATGTGTTAAAGACAAACATATAAGACACATAAGACAAAGATATTTTTTTTATTCATGGGGTCAACTGTGAGAAACAGAATGCTAGAATTAAACATCCATATATATAATAGCAAAAGAAAAATTATTTCAGTCAACTGGACAAAAGTTTTGTAACAAATACGTTTCACTTATCCAAAAGGTTTCTTCAGTTCTGACTAGATTCTACCTTATATCTGTCTAAAGCAGACATGGGCAAACTATGGCCCGGGGGCCACTCACGGCCCTTTGGGCTTATCAATCCGGCCCGCTGAACGTGACCAAATTATATTAAAATATATAATTCACTTCATTCAATTTACTTTTTCACAAGTTGTTGATCTTTTGACACTTGATAAAACTGAATGTGAGTTGTTCTGCTGAACTTATTGAACTGAAATTTGATAGATGAATTATTAATTTAATTCATGCATTTAGAAAACAATCTGTACAATGAGCTTTGCATATTCATGCATTGCTACATGTTACTGGCCAAATCTCTAATGGCCTAATCTCTACCCTGGCCTGGCCCCTCAAATTTTAGAACCCATTGTGGCTGCGTTATTAGTTAAATCCCACTGATTAATTCCATTATCAACTGAGGGATTACACACATACACTACGTAGAATCCATTGACCCCCAATATGATAAGTGTGGGCTAAATATACAAATCAGAACTTTCTAAGCTTTAAAGTATTTTAATTAGAGCAGACTTGGTGAGGAGGTGCTTCAGAAAGTGGCAGTGGCAATTTGAGAGGACAGGGAATATAGGTAACCACTGCAAAATGGACTGTCATGTACATACAGAATTGTCATACATAATTACTCAACAAAAAATAAAAACAATTAAATTGGATATAATGGCCCCTTATTTGAAGTTACTGACCTGTGATCTCTCCCTTCCTGAAGGAGAAGGGAATGACCATATCGAATGGTCTGAACCCACTGCCATTTACACTGCTACTCATCGGATCATAGCCGTCTGGCGTCACCTAGGAGATGAGACAACAAGGGAACATGGGAGAAAGGGAAGAAAGAGGGAAGGAAAAATAAGCACTGTTAAAACACTGATTGACATGTGATTTACTTTTAGTCCCCAGTAGTTTGTTAGAATCATGCTGCTGCCTCCAAGCCTCCTAAAGGAAAGGCAAAATGGAAATAGAGATATTGAGAGGGCCGTCTAATTAGTGCAACATTGATTTATGGTTTATTATTTAAAAGGTGCACTATGTAACTTTTCTTGTGGAGGGTCAGCTGTCTGCTCATCTCCATGGAGATTTCATTGCTTGGCTAGAATGTTCCACAGTATGGCATTGAACTTGGCCATCTCCATCAAAAAAAGCAAGAAATATCCCTCAAGCCAAGTTACAAGTTAAATTTGTCAACTTGTCACAGTCAAAATGTACATTTTTTGTATTTTAAATGTATTTTTGAGCAATAAATAATGATAAATGCATGTTACATAAGTTTAATACTATAGTGTGGAACATTCCAGGAAAGCTATACTGGAAAAGTTACATAGTGCATTTTGGACACTTTAAGGAGGATTAACATTTGAGAGAAGACCGAAACACGATCTATACATTTCAGAATATGCTTGTGATTGCATTTTTGATTTGATTCCAACTTAATGTGCAGCCTGAAAGAATCTAAAGAGACAGAAAGAGAGCAGCTGAGCCAAGCAATGAATCCTTGTTAAAACCAGCTCATGATGAGGTTAGATCTATGTTGATCCCATTGGCTGAGACAAACAGGAAGTAATGATGTTTGCTGCAATCCCATTGGCTGAGGAAGCGATGATGTCATAATGAGAAGCAAAAAGAGTAACCAGCGCCATTCACCGTCAGCAGCTGTGATCAGTGTCCAATACAATGATTTTAAATGTGTTCAAACTATGTCCTCTTTATAACTAGCACAACCAAAAATACTTTTCTGTTATAAATCTCATTGTATAGAAGACCAGGCTGACCCTTGGCTTAGTAGTTAGCACCCACCTCAAATTAAAAAAAACTTCTGGGTTAGTTTCCTTGACCAAACAAGACATTTCTGAGCCAAGTATGCATGTTCTTCACATGTTTGTGTAGGTTTCGTCTTCAGTTCCAATTTACAGCAAGTTCATGTTTGGATGTACTGCATGCATGTATGTATGTATAATTGCAATTTAAAGCGCTTATTTAAAATGAATACCCTCAGTGTATTAGAGTATTATCTTTGCCTATGTTGCTCAATGTATTCAGTCAGTCTATTTTTAACGTGCCTTTATTTTGTCATAGCCTATAGTTACCTTTGGTATTCATTGTTTGATGGTGCACCATTGCGCTAAAGCAAGTTCTGAGTTGTGGGTTTTGAAAATGGCAATACAGTTTTTTCTGACTTAAAGTAAGGTCTATCACTTTATCTTTTTTTTTTTTTTTTATCAAATCACAGTGCAAGTCAAAGACATTGTGCCTGATTTTTTTGCTCTTATAAATGTGAAAAATAGAACCAGCTAATTAGGGGATATTACGCTAAATATGTTATGTTTTAGCAATTAATACCCCATTAATCTCCCTCTTCCATTAAAAAAATCCTCACTTACCTTATGTACTCCCCACATCCTACTAAGTAATAAGTAATTAGTAATGAATTTAGAATGCACTTTTCACAACTTTGTAAACATTTTTGTAAATAGGACATAGTTTGATGTTGATGTACCTGTATTAGAGTGGTTTGATATGTTGTATAGGTCTCTTGATGCACCCATCGTTTGTGTGTGCGTGAATGTAAGAGTATATTGATGTTGTATTGAGGTCTGTAGTTGTACCCAAGGCTGAAAGCCGGCTCCAGGGGGAGCGGCCTTAGCAGACATCTGCTGCTGCTGCTGCTTCACAGGAACCACCTCCGTCGCCTGAAGATACAACAAAAACGTTACAATGATCTGAAAGTTTTATTTGTCCACGATGAATCCTCCGCTCCATCTGAACCTCTCCTCTCCACCAAGTAACTTCATGCCCTCTTTCTTTACAGTCATAAATCTACTCTTTGGTTTAACTCCTCAGCATACTTCTACCCACTGTCCCGAACTATGAGATATCCCTGTGACGCACTATTTCTTGTACCGTCATACAGTTATGATCTCATATCATGCAGCTATCAAACAGGGTGGGAAATATTGACAAATATTTCTATATTTTTGCATTCTCACATTAATCACATCCTATTTTTATAATACATAAGAAATTTGCAAAAACAAATGTACCTGTAAACGTCTTGGTTGAGGTTCAAGTATTGCACAAAAAGTGAATGGACTTTAACATTAAAGGTCCTACATTATGCAAAATTGGTTCTTGTGATCTATCCCCTGATAGAATGTTACCTCATCAAAAACACACCCAGTTATATTTAGTTTATTCACCCATTTGAGTTAACATTTATTATTAGTCTGTCTACATCACAAAATGTTCTGAAGCACCTTGTGATGTCATGAAGTAGTAGTTTTCAAGTTAACAGGTACCTTTCATTGTTTAGTAGAGATTAGAAATTCCTGGACTGAAATTATCTAATGACTGATGATTGACGATGGTTTGAGGCAACGTGTATGGAGTTTAATAACACAATGGAGCACTTCCTGTATTACCACATGACATCACAAGGTGGAACAGAGTGTTTGCTGTTTAAGAGAAGAACTCTACCTAAATATGCAGGGTGTGGGTGTTAAACATGTATGAATTAAACAAAACACAACTTTGGGTTTGTTTTTGATGAGTAAACAGCATTATAATATAGATCAGAAAATTGAGTAATATGGGCCCTTTAAATTAGTTTGGAACATGACTTGATTCTATTTTGATTCTATTTGATCTAATTTTGAACCCACCATGACTTTAAAGGGGCTGTGTGGGATGTTCTCTCCTCCGAAGCGCACATAGATGACGTAGTTCCCAGGAGCAGGAGCGGTGTAGAAGATGTCAAACGTCCCATCCTGGTTCTCGATGACCTCAGCCTCCACCTCTGTCCCATCGGGCTGCACCACCACACAGCTCACCTTCCCTTTACCCGCTCCAGCTGCGTTCACAGACAGACCCAGCTCCTCTCCTATGGCCACTGTGGGGCCCACACCTGAGCCTGGGAGCAGAGGAGGGGGAGAGTAATTTTATTGTTGTTGTATTTTTGATCCCTGTGTCCCCTGTTCAATCAACACTTTGCAGTGACATCACGCTGGGCGTGTTCGACATGATATTTAAATGTATTTATTTTATCCTGTGTACCACATTCAGGTGTTATGTGTTCCTGTACATTTTATAATGGTGAGTTCAGGCTCCAGTACCTGTGACGGTGCAGCGGCTGGCATCACCGGTGGCCGTGGCCCTGACTCTGTGAGGGGACCCAGGAATGGCGTCTCCTCCATAGCTCACAGAGATGGTATACCGACCCGTCCGATCAGGGGTGTAGGAAACCCTATACGTACCATCGCCGTTGTCATGGATACTGACTGGCTTCGATCGCCCATCCTGGTCCTGAAAAGAGGAGGAGGGTACAAAAAGTCAAAGGGCCAATATTACACTATTTTCTGATCTATGTTATAATGTTTCCACATCAAAAACATACCTGGTGGTGTGTGTGCAGAGACCGTAATAATAAAGGGTTACTCAAACATGTGTGAATGAAACAAAACACCATGTATGTTTTTGATGAGGTGATAATATTCTAACATGGCTAAAAAGCAAATTTGTATAATATAGGACCTTTAAAAGTAGACAAAACACAAATGCAAAAAAACTGACTGTTGTGTGTGACTGTCTGGGGAGGAGTGATGTTTGTCTGAATAAGTTGAAATGTTAAAGACAAACTTCTGTTTTATCTTGAAACTGAAATAAAGTTATATTCTGTTCTTAGTTGATGTGACTGACCGTGATGAGCACACTGAGCTGGCCCTCTCCTGCGTCTTGGGCGTCAATGTTGAACTCCACGGGGAAACTGGCCGGGATCCCGCTGGTCAGACCTGGACCGCTCACTCGGACTTTACTGGCATCATGAGTCGGCAAAACGCGCACCTTAAATGGACTGGAGACGAGAAACAGGAAGTCAGAGGTGGTTTGCCCTGCATTGTGTTTAGCTTTCTGCTCTGTGTTCTTGTTTGTGATTCTAATGTGAAGTTCTTGTTGTCTGTGGACCCAATGTTTGTGAAATTGTTTTTGTATTTTGCACTGAATGTGAGATTAATGTGATCAGTCTGTCCGGAGACAACCAATGGAAATTAGCCTGTGGCACATTTACATATCCATAATCTTCCATATTCACCAGAATTATGAAAAAGAGTGATTAACAGTTTAAAACAAAATTTCATATTTATTCAATGGGGAAGTCCTCAAATTTTTGCATATCACAGGAAGCCGAAACCCATGAATATCTAAATAAATGAATAGACAAGGGTGGGATAGACCAAAATATCTTACTGGTATACTCCAAAAAAAATATCATTTTTGACAATATCGTCCACTCCTACTTAAAATCGGCAGAAAAATGTATGCACATTTTAGGTCGATGGGCTGTGAACTTTTAACAATTTCCAGAAAAAAAAACTTGGCACCCCCCACAAAGATTTTTTAAACATAAAGATTATGCGACCAAAAAAGAAAAATATATTAAGACGGCAGTCACAGCACATAAAACAGAAAGCTGACCCTACTGAACTGAAATATCAAATATTAAACAATACTTTACACTGACCTGCGGGGGGCATCCTGCTGGTTGTACTTAATTCCCACAGTGTAGAGTCCTTCGGTGGAGGGCGTGTACTTCACAGTGTGGGTCCCGTCCTGGTTCTCTTTCACCTCCACTTCCTCAGCCACTCCTTTGGGTCCCTTCACACTCACAGCTAGCTCCGCCTCCCCTGCCCTCCTGGAGTCCACAGTGAAGGATTGTGGCATACCGGCCCGTACACCTGAGCCAACACCCGGCCCAGATATCTTCACTTTACTGGGATCCACCACATCCTTTACCGGGACTTTGAATGGACTTCCTACAAAAATTAAAAATAAAATGTAATTCATTAGTTCTTCTGTCTGTTCACTCTCCCTCCTCTGTACAATTAGCCCCACCGAGTAACTTTTAAACCCCAAACATTTTTTATTTTTAATTTTGAATATTTTAATTGCACTGAAAACCATCATTACTCTGACTGGGCTTGCATCTCCACAAACCTGACCCATTTGACCTGGGGGAAGGGCCTCTTCCTCCTCGTCTCCATGGAAATGTTGTTCCTTTGGCCATAATCTTTCACAGTATGATATGAAACTCATCTATCCACCTCCAGAAAGTTACACAGTGTTGTTTTAACTATTCCTCCTCTGTGCATGTTCAAACCATCAAAACTGGAAACTATTTGCACAAAACATCCAACACGAGCTTTGATTTGCATTATTCTATACATTCTAATTATTAGCAAGAGTAACATCAACATTTACATTCTCCCGTTTTTTTTTTTTTCCTTTGAGTTCCTTTCAGTTTGATTTGGTTGACCATATTACTAGAACAATAGTTCCACGTCACAGATTCAGTTAACACAAGTATAAACTGACCTGGTATATGCTCTCCTCCATAGGTGATGTTGACGTCGTAAACCCCAGGACTGAAGGGGGTGTACTCCACGCTGCAGCTGCCATCTTTGTTGTCTTTGCAGGACATTTTAGACTCAGACGGACCTTCCACTGTGATGCCTAGGCCTCCAATACCTGCCCCCCTGTGGACAAAGAGGAAAGGACAAACTTAGTTGATGGTGTTCTCGTTATGTCTATGGGTTTCTGAACGATGAAAAATTAGGACCGTTGCCATCACAATTAACAATTCACACAATAGGAAGGTGACACCCATTAACCTGCAGATTGTCAGTACTGGTGCTACGTCCTTAGTAAACTTTTTTTTTTTATGTATGAATGTGTTGTGTGATTGGTAGATGTATGAAAGACAGACACACCGGTATCTATGAGTTCTAGAAAAGTATTATATAAAAACATCAGTGAGATATTTTAATTTGAATTTCATATTTCATAAAAGATACCTGGTGATGATGTTGAAGTGGTTGGTCTGATCAGTCAGACCCTGCTCCAGACCTGGTCCAGAGGCCTGGACTCGAGTTGGATCACAGCCCTCAGACACAGAGACACTGAACGGACTGTTGGGGACCAGCGTGTCATCGAACAACACATCAACACTGTGCATGCCTGATGAAACAGGAAGTGACATCATCAGCATGCAGCAACAGTTAATTGTGACATCGCATAGCTTTATGGGATAACCCCTTAGACCAGACATGGGAAAACTACAGCCCGGGGGCCACACACAGCCCTTTGGGCTTATTAATCTAGCCCGCCAAACATGACCAAATTATATTAGAATATTTCAAAGTTGTTCAAGGTTTTTCTGCTGTGTTTATTTAACTAAAATTTAATACATTAATTACTAATTAAATTAATGCATTTGTTTTCTAAATGCATTAATTAGCCCCCGTGACCTGGCCCCGGATAAGCGGAAGAAAATGGATGAATGGGCTGGACAACAATTTGTACAATGAGCCTTGCATATTCATGCTTTGCTACATGTTACAGACCAAATCTAAATATCTATCTATCTATCTATCTATCTATCTATCTATCTATCTATCTATCTATCTATCTATCTATCTATCTATCTATCTATCTATCTATCTATCTATCTATCTATCTATCTATCTATCTATCTATCTATCTATCTATCTATCTATCTATCTATCTATCTATCTATCTATCTATCTATCTATCTATCTATCTATCTATCTGTGTGTATAGATAGATAAGATAGAGAGATAAGATAGATAGCTAAGATAAGATAGCTAAGATAGATAAGATATATCAGATATCGATATAAATAGATATAGACATTTATATTATGTATACATCTATATCCTGGCCCGGTCCTTCTGTCAAATTTTAGAATACATCACGGCTTGTGTGGCAACAAGTTTTCCCACCCCTGCCTAAGACAAACAAACACTAAAGCAAAACCAGCATGTCATCCTCTGTCAAAACAACCTCCTCACTTCCAGTTCTAACATTATGTAACATTAACTTTTTTTTTTTTCACACACAATTTCTGGTGTGCAGATTTACCATTCTCAAAAGGCGTGTACTCGACACTGTAGGTGCCGTCCTTGTTGTCTGTGACGACTGTCTCGGTCTGCGCTCCGGATGGGTTCCTGACCTCGGCTCTCACGTGATCTCCTCCTCGACGAATCACAGGCTGCGCATCCACTGTGAAGGAAGTAGTGGCCTCTCTGTACACATCTGCAACACAGAGGAGGCATTATCATGCAGCTTAACCAGATTAATATAGCTGATAAATGATTTGACATTTATTTATTTTCATACATAGTGTAGTAGTGTGTAAAACTCCTCTACGTATATGAAACCTCTTCAGGCATGTTTTTGATGAGGGAACATTATAACATGGTAGAAAGCCATGATACCCAATCTTTATAAAAAATAATATAATAAGTGTTGTACTTAAGTGCTGTACACAAGCTCTATCATGATAAAGACAAAAGTGTGTAAAAAATATAGAAAAAAAGAACTTAAGTCTGAGTAGCATACAGTGCAGTTGTACGAATGTCTACCTGGTCCATCAACTCCGGGCCCAAATGCCTTGATTTTAGACGTATCCACCGCAGGATCCACTGAGACTTTGGCAGGAAATCCAGGGACCATCTGACCCCCATATTTGAGCATTAGAGTGCAGAGTCCAGCAGTGAGCGGGACATAGGTAGCTGTGTATGTCCCATCCAAATTATCCACCACCTCTGTCTTCACTTTACCACCTGGAAAGAAGTGTTTACAGTGGAAGGTAAAGCTATTCCTTACAAACCTTATGCATTCTGCGCATCCTAATTATTTATCATGAGTTTATAAGTGCTTTTCAAAACTTTCAGAGGGCAGAGCGGTATTTGCCGTCACGATAATGCTAACAATAACACTCATGCTAACGACATAACTCCTCCATGGAGTCAAGGAGTTGGCAGAAAGTTACATCAGAAACGTTACAACCTGTATCTTTAAAGAGCCCATAGCATCCAGAAATCTAACCAAGATCTGCTACGAGTTTGCCGTTATAATAATGCTAACAATAACACTCATGCTAACCACATAACATAACACCTCCATGGAGACAAGGAGGTGGCAGAAAGTTACATTAGAAAAGTTACATAGTGTTTCTTTAAAGAGTCTATAACATCCAGAAATCAAATCAGATTTGATCAAAAGTGTTGGATCTTGTTTCTTCTAATCACAGGGAATTTGGTGAGTCAGCTCCAGAACAAGTCTGTAACTAAATTATCATGGTAAACGGGAGACAAATCCTATGTTTAGTAATAATGTAAAGTACACTACATTCTTAAAAGGTGCACTGTATAATATAGTTGGGCAATATGACAATAATATTGGATAATGTGGTATTGACAGTGACAGTGTCACCTTCAATGCAGACTGTTAAAAAAAACCAACAATCTGCCATCTGCAAAGTTTTATATTGAACACTGCGGCCAATAATTTGTTCCATTTGACAGATATTAAACCTCTATTTTGCAGTCAAAATATCTTTCATTTAATTTTAATAAATAACTAGTCCACAAAAGCTGACGCCTTCTGCCTGTCAAAATGACTGTTGGCGCTCAAACAACACTGTCTACAAGAAAGAAGAATATCACTTTTTATGGAGCAATGTGAACCGAGTGGAGCTGGACTCTGACTTTATGAACTTGTGTGTCATAGATACACATTCGCTTTCGATGTATTGTTTGGTTGTTATTTTCTTCATGTCTGTGAAGGACAGAAGAGGAGTCACTTGGACCGAACAAACAGGTGAGAAGAGATGTTTTCCTTCACACGAACACATTGTATATCCACATGCGCGCACCTCCATTTCTCTGTTATAATTCGGTCACGCAGTCAAGAGTATCCAGTCACAGGCCCATGCCATATTTGACTACAACGTGTGTATTTGGTGTCATTAAAGGCTGATGAAAACAACACTTTTTCCACCAAGTTCAAATTCGGGTTCTATTTAAATCCCTGAGTGTTTCACTCATGTGTGAATTTACATCAGGTTTAGTTTTCACAGATGAAAATCATTGCAATTATCCTCCTGAGACCCAAGCTCTTGCATGACATGCTTTATTAATTTCTTTTTGTTATTTGGGCTGGCTGGGACCTGATGAGTGTAAATACAAAGCATTATCTTTTTACATTATGTAGTTTCTGAGAAAAAATATGTAAATGAAATGTCCTCATATGTGGACATTTTACTCATTTTGATAAAACATTTCAATAATGATTTGCAAAAACTATTTATTAAAACCCTGAACACAGCAACATTTGTCCTGAATGTAAAAACAAAATGAGAAACAACAATTGTGCCTCTTGGAACAATGTGTCTCATGTGAAGAGCTGCTGACAGGAGCAGGAAGAAAAACAAAAAAATAAAAATAAAATAAAATATTCTAAACATTCTAAACTGTTAAAAATGAATATATATAATATATTTACATTGTTGCTGTTCTTGTATGCTGTTATTCTTCATCTAATAATTTGCACTGTGGCCTAGACAAGCCAAAAACATGTTGTCCACATATGAGGACGCCAGGTCTCAGGAGGTTAATAAAGAAGATAAATTATTTCTTTTGCTTGTGACTAAAACCGGCACAAGCAAAAGAAATAATTTGTGCACCTGGCACAAAATTAAGTAATGTTTTCATCTAATTAAAGAGTGTGTTTGATGTCTTAAAAGTGAAACCAACCAGCCCCATTAATATCACTTGTGTTCTCATGCATTTGTAAGCTAGTGCTTTTGCATGGTTGTCTGAGTGTGCGCTGTCCTTAAAAATGAGCATTGTTTTAACTATGTTAAAACACCATGTATGTGCTAATAAAGGAAAAATCTAAATTTTAAAGTTTTAGAAGATTTGGCTTGATAAGGGCGATATTTAAAAAATGGTTATCACCCAACTCTACTATGTAACATTTCTGGTTGAGGATCTGCCTCTTGCCAGTATGGCAAGAATGCCTTCCCAAGTAAAAGCATTAGCATCTTCATGGAGACAAGTAGGTGGCAGGCAGCCCACCAGAAAAGTTACAAAGGGCACCTTTCAGAAACCAAAGAAACAAAAACCACGAAAGAAAAATATTTTCTGACCTGCTCCCTTTGCTGCAGAGGAGGGGTCTGGTTCGGCCTCTAGAATCAGCTGACCCGGTCCTGCTTTGGAGCAGTCCACGTTCACCACACTTGCCTCTCCCACCTAAAAAAGTCATTTAAAATCAACGTTATTATTATATTGTATGTTTGTTCAACTGGAGCAGTTATATTTACTAGTTTCACTGTTTTTGGGGAAAGTAAAAGTATGCTAAACGGAGGATCAAATCTGCCATAACTATAAACAATTACATTATTAAATGTACAAATCTGAAAAAGAGATATATATTATTCAAAATATTTTAGATACATTTATAAAAAAAAATAAATAAATAAACTACAGCTACATAACAATACAATATTTTAGCCCATAATGTTTGCAGTAACATTTTTTTTTTTTTAAAGATATTTTCTTTAAATGTGTCTTATAGTTTTTGTATTTCCAAATTTTTATTGTTTTCCCATGTGCATGGATTTATAAATAAACACTTCTATTGTCTAGTAAACTATACGGTTTAAATACATTTCTCTGTCCTCTCAAGTCACATAGAGAGCATATTCAGCATACGATACTGCGATAAGGTTTCTCTAATTATACTGTAGGGTTAGTATCCATTAATGAGGCTGCAACTATTCACATCTCCAAAGATGAACCCTCTCACCTTGGCTCTCTTGAGCCCAGTCCCTGAGGCCTGGACTTTGGTGGGGTCGAAAGGTCTGTGCACATGCGCAGAGAAAGGAGACCCAGGCACGTTCACGCCCTCGAACAGGATATTGATCAGGTACTCTCCGGGCTCTGTGGGCAGGTAGGACACGGAGCAGGTGCCATCCCCATTGTCTGAGCATTCGATGTTGGCTTCGGTCGGACCCTCCACAGTCAGCCCCAGAGCTCCGGTCCCAGCCGCGTTTGTGTCAATGGAGAAGTGAGCATGAGAGCCCACCAGCCCTTCCTTCAGGCCAGGACCAGACACCTTCACCTGCAGAAAGAAGAACATGGAAAGAAGGTGAGGTAAACTTATTCCCAGTTATTCATAAGTCACAATATTGACACCATGGTAAAATTAACATGTTTTGTCCTGTACTATGGGCCAGTGGGTTAGGTCGCAGCACACAATATGCTATAAATGACCTCAGTGTCAATAAATAAAATAAACGTGTTTCCTTTACCATCTCACCATCTTATGGTTTACAAAATGATATATAACCTATTGTATATATGATATGTTTAATTTTTTTAATTTTCAGGTAGTAGTGGTTAGCATAATTACATTTGACTGAAGGTAATTAAAGTTTCCATTTATAATTACATTGGCCGACCTAGACATTGTCTACATGACTGCTGTCTGATAGTGTGCGAGCTTTGACCTAACAGAAGCCTGAACAAAGGCCAGGTGAGAGGGGGGACCTACTGGTTAAATGTATATTATTTTGTGTGTATGTATGTGTGTGTGTGTATATATATATATATATATATATATATATATATATATATATATATATATATATATATATATATATATATATATATATATATATATATATATATATATATATATATATATATATATATATATATATGATGGTAATGACATGATTTTGTGCTCTCACCTTGCTGGGGTCTGGGGGCAGCTGGGCCTCCATGGGGAAGGGGCTGCCTGGGACGGGGTGTCCATCATAGGTCACATTCACTGAATAGAGCCCCTCTTCTCTGGGAGTGAACTGGACCCTCTGGAGGTCTGCAGACACAGGCTCCAACCTGCACTGCTTTGTCTTCTGGTTCGGGCTCACCTGAGGATAAAAATACGACCTTAAAAGAACCCAGCTTAAATAACTAGACCAGGTCTAAACCAGGACTAGGTTTAAACCACATCTAAACCAGACCTCCAGGTCTACACAAGGATCAACCAGGAAATAAACAATCTGGACAGTGAGGACAGAGAAGAAAATATGTTTTCCACTTAAAATATTTACACATAAAAGGTCTAAATCAGGCCTATGAAGGTCAAACTGGGACAAAAAAAAAAACTAAAGCAGATCTTACTTATTCAGACTTTGAGAGCTAATCTCAACAATCAGGACTCACCAGTGCCACCTCCAGCTGACCTTGTCCTCCTGCACCTTTAGTGTCAATGGTAAACTCCTGCTCCTGACCCACCTCCACTCCTACAACACAACACCATAAGATTTAGATTTTAAATTTCGTAAAATTACCTATCTGCCTCCTCAGATACGAGACAAACATGTTCAAATCAAATGATGATTTTACTGACAACAACTGTAATGTTAATTTATTCCATGATTAAAAAATGTTGGACATGATGACCAAGCTGTTTATGTTATAATTTAGATTTTGGCTCTCAAGCGATTATCAAATCTACCCAGTTTTTCATTTTGGTTGCCGGTTTCAATGCTGAAATCCAAACTCTTTGCTCTGAATACTGACTTCCTAAACCCCAGCACCTGTATTAATCATTAACTAGTGCTAATGTAGCATCTGCAGCTCAGTGAGCAAATTCTGAAGGTTCTGAGCTTTCACATGAGGCATGGCCTGTCCGTATACTGAGAATGAGGAAAACGTATGTGTTTATATGCAGGTTACAGTTCCTGTAAAGCTCCAGTAGCAGAGTTTATTCATGTAAAATGAGTATTTTCCCTGAGTGCCGATTCTTAAATCAATACTTGACAAAATCAGTGGATTGACTGAACTCACGTCCGCTGAGGTTGTCCACGGTGATCCTGCTGAGGTCCAGAGGAGCAGCCACGCCCACAGTGAAGGGGCTTCTGGAGATGGGGTCACCTCCAAACGTTACATCCACCAACATCTCTCCCTGAAGACACAACACACGATAAGAGATTAAAACAACACATATTGCATTTATGAAGAACAAACGCAAATTTAAGGCATATTTGTAAATGTGTATACAGTAGGTGCGCACAATATAGGAGAAAATTCTAATTGCAATTTTTCTATTATTGTGATTTGCAATACATGTTTTAAAAATAGGATTCTGTTAAGACAGCACACCAGGAGCATTAGCATTTGAAAGAAGATTGAAATATGAATGAAAGAGTATTCTATGGAAAGATGACATTCTACAATCCAAGTACTTGATCTGATTTGCGATTGCAATTTGATAATTCTGCCAATTCAAATTGAGATTTTGATTCAACTGCAATATATTGTGCAGCTTTAGAATACAGGTATTATCAGCATCCAAGCACTGGCCTGGTTGACTGGAGTGAACTTGACAGTCTGGGAGTAGTCGTAGTTATCGATGATCTCAAAGTCTTTCACCGGAGTCGAAAAGGACACGTCCAGAGGAGCCTTTCCTGCTCCTTTAGTCATTACAGTGAAGTGAGTCGGCTTCCCACTCTCCACTCCTGTCCAGCAGAGGGTATAAGACAGAGAGAAATGAGCCATCAATATATACTAAAATAAACTAGTAGTAGAGTAAAATGTATGACAGAGGTAAGGCAAGTGGTGCCATCAGTCCACCCCGACCACCACCAACACTAGAACACACACCAGATTCATATTCATACATGGGTGAAATGGAGTTAAACTACAGAGTTGGCCAGTTTCATACACAGAAAGACCCCATGAAGAAAAGATATTTAGTTTTTATTATTTTACAAAAAAAGGCAGTTTTTGAATTTGACTCTAATCCAAATTTTGAATTTTTCTTTTGGTAATAATCTTTTGTAAACTGACCTGTTCGAGAGATTCCAGGTCCTTCAGCTTTAACTCTTGATGCATCATGGCAAGGATCCACTTTGACAATGAACGGGCTCTGAGGCACTTCCTGTTAGACAATTAAAATTTAAATTATAAAAAATAAAAAATGGTATACAGGCAATTTTCTTTAACAAGACTATAAACACTTGTCTAGAGCTAAGCCAGGGGAAAAGCAAAAATCCAACACAATACTTTATGTTGCAGGATATATTTAAATAAACCAAACAGTCCATTAATATACTGTGATACCTTATCTGTAAACAAGACTTTCACGGTGAGGCATCCGGCTGCAGGGGGGACATATTTCACAGTGAAGGTGTCATTTGGGTTTGGGATAATGTCAAAATCCACATCGGCTTCTTTATCTCCCACCATGTTCGCATCACACTTTATCCCCACACTCACGTCACCTGAAAATAAAATTATTATTATTATTATTTTTTTTTTATTATTTTACATTTATTTAACTTCATTCACTCTCCTCCCTCTGTACCACATATTCACTCTCCTCCCTCTGTACCACATATTCACTCTCCTCCCTCTGTACCACATATTCACTCTCCTCCCTCTGTACCACATATTCACTCTCCTCCCTCTGTACCACATATTCACTCTCCTCCCTCTGTACCACATATTCACTCTCCTCCCTCTGTACCACATTCTCATACCATCTCAATTGGAACACTAGGAGGAGCTCTAATACCCAGATATCTTTAATACCTGGTGTGTTCATGTTCTGTTTGCTCTGTTTCGATATTTTTGGAATAGCCAATTTAAAATAGCATTCCATAAGAGTCTCTTTTTGCAGTGATATGTTCTATGATTATAGTCTGACAACTAATTTCATCCAATTATTAATCACTGAAAGTAATTGTGAGATTACCAACTTTTATGCCAAATTATTTTAAGTACAAAAAGATTTCACTCTGCTGCAAAGTAATTTCTTGCTTTTGTTTGTGTACACTACCAGTCAAAAGTTTGGACACAAAAAAATGTACTCAAAATAACTCAAAACCACACTCTGCTTTGAACCCTGTTGTGCATTTTCAGCATTTCTTGACCCTGTCAAGCACAGCTGTGAAATGAAAACCATTTCAGGACACTTTATTAAGAATATCATTGAGAGAAGGCCAAAGATTTGCGGCATTGTCCACAAAGCAAAGGGCTGCTATTTTGATACACATTTGATATAAAATATATTTTTATTGACTTATTTACATTTTTCCTTTGCTACATAATTCCATATATCATTAATATATAATTATAATGCCTTCTGTATGTATCTAAAATGTAGAAAGCGGTCAACTAAAAGAAAAAATACATTGAAAAAAGAAGGCATGTCCAAACTTTTGAAAAACTGTTTAAAGCAGGGGGAAAGGTTCAGCTAATCTCTCAAATAAGCTCCAGTTAATGTGCAAATGTTATGGCACCATTCCATCAGATTTGTTCATTCTGATCTCAACCAGTTACAGTTCACCAAAACCAAAACCTTGTGTTATATCATGTGTCAATCATTACAAGAATTTGACCTGTTCTTGGTTTCATTCCTATCAAAGTCCAAAGACATCTTCGACTGTCACTGACACAGAAACTGCACCAAAATATGTACAATATGCTGTGCAAGTCAAGTCTCTCCTCTGTTTTTTTTGTTTTTAAATTGGATTAAACACCTAAACTCCTCCCACAACCACATTTTAAAGAGAGCTGCTAAACTGGGCAGAACCTAGTAGACTAAAGGGGAGAGAGAGGGGAAAAGAAGGGTGGGGTCTAGAGGTATAAAGAACAATGGGGTTGGCCTAACACACTTCAAACTCTGCTCCTGCAGCCAGGTGTTGGTAATCAGAAACACCTGGCTTAAATTAGGGCAGTCTTTCATGATGTCACCAACTACTGGAAATAGCATACTTAGATTTGCAATTTCTAGCACAAAGTTATATTTGAAGGCAGCACAAACTTATGTTTAAAAAGTTTTGTTTTACCAGAAAGCAGCAAATTACCTAATTTGCAAAAGTTGCCAAAAAATGACTAGAAACAGTAGCTAATGCTATTAAAACACCATGTACAAAGTGGATTTAGTGTTTAGTTCTACATTAAGTTCATTTACCTCAGAGGTGTCCAAACTTTTTTCATCGATGGCCACATCTCAAAACACATTCGAAGCGCAGGGCCACAGACCAGTGATCAATGCAGTGCGGTACTTTAAACACAGCTTTGATGGAGCTGCTGTGTGTTAATAAAGCTTGAAACACATTCATTTTAGGGCTGTCTCACACTGCAATGTGATGTATGAGGTTATGGTGATAGACATAGTTTAATTTGCTGTTAAAAGTGCTGCTTATGATCAATTGGGTCGGTTCAGAAGGAGGCTTGAGGGCCAATAAAAACTGGTCTGAGGGCCGCATTTGGACCCCAGGCCTTAGTTTGGACACCCCTGATTTACCTTCACCTGAGTCATTTCATGTCGACAACCAATCAAAGTGTTTTATCCTCAGAAGATCTGGAAGTGTGTGGTTATTACGCTAGTTGTTAGCATTACTGTGACCAAAAAAAAGTTAAAAGTTGTGAAAAGCACTTATATACTGATTGCCGTGAATAATTAGGATGCTTGGAATGCATAAGGTAAGTGAGAAGTAACGATGGACCACAATGGTTAAGACAGTAAAAATCAGGTACAGCGCCTTGAATTAACTAACTGCAAGTCTTCATTATTAATTGTAGTACGTTAAACCTGACCAAACTGAAGGTAGCACCATCATCTGTTTTACAAAATCATACAAACCATGTTTCACTGCACACTATGAAACATAGGTTAGGTGGTAGGTTAGGATGATAGATCCTGAGTGAATATGACAACAAATCTGTGAAGTTGTATGTTTTCTTGCTTAAAAGGTGTATTTAGAGATATTTTATATTAGATATTAAAGTGTTCACTATTCTGCTAGAGCACTGCCTCACCGTCCCCTGCCCCAGAGCAGTCCACTGTGAAGTGGGTAGGCTCATTGGCTTTGAGTCCGGTCCGCTCCACTCCGGGTCCAGACACCCGCACATTGTTCGGGTGGCTCCCTTTGCCCACAGACACCTGCAAACAGCAAACATTTAGATCCCATTAATACTTTCAAACAGGTTCTTACAAGAAACTAATTACCTTTTACAGCAACTACATGGATCAAAAT